>NW_028318929.1:3442500-3712500 GCF_062004578.1 Staurois parvus
GGCATTTCATTGTTACGGCGTCCATAAATAACTCTTCAAAAATTGGCTCATGTACCAAAGAGTCTGCAGTTTTTATTTTCCATTCATCAGACAGTGTCAGTAAAAGTTCATGTAACCTCCCATTGCTGAAAGAGAACAATGTCCATCTCTGTTAATAGGTCCTATCAGCTGGGCACACTCCTGAGGGGTATCCCTGACATCATTCATTTTCTCTGCGGCAGAGGTATGCACTTTTCCATGTTACATAGGGCCCGGTCACACTGCGTAATTTGTTACCGGGCATTTTGCTGACAACTACCTTGAGGGAGGACCACCTAAGCCTTGACCAGACGTATATCTGATGAGGAAATCTCTGGATGTCATACTTAATGTGTATAACTATTACGCATCTGGTGAGTGCGTAATTCTGCCATTTTTCACGGAGCACCACCATCGAGTTTTAACCAGATCCCAAACATTATTATTATACAGAATTTATATAGCGCCAATAGTTTGCTCAGCGCTTTACAATATAAAGGGAGACAATACAGCAACAATACAGTTCAATACGAGAGGGATAGGAGGGCCTGATCCTTGGAGCTTACAATCTAAGAGATAAGCATTAACCCCCGCACTGATCTGACTACAGCGCACTGAAATCTGATTGGTTGGTGCTTGCTACTGCACTTTACCCCTCTTCGCTAGTCCTCATGCTGCCTTATTAAACACTATTGGTAGAGTATATATTCTCTTTTTTGTTGAAAGAAAAAATAAAGT
Source organism: Staurois parvus (assembly GCF_062004578.1). NCBI lineage: Eukaryota > Metazoa > Chordata > Amphibia > Anura > Ranidae > Staurois > Staurois parvus. Next base: position 3,443,257 of record NW_028318929.1, read on the forward strand.
TTTAATAACATCTGATACAAATTTAATTGCCACACAGGAGATTTTGTAATTGAATGTTATTAATGAATGATTCTTTCCATTTCAGTCTACAGCCAGCTAAGGCTTTATGCAAAAAAAGAAAAAAAAAAAAAACAGTGGAATCGCGTTTCTCTTTTAAGTAGCTATGGCAACGATACTCACTTTGTAGACGGAAATTCCTGGAATCATTCTTATAACTGGCTCGCTGCTGTTCTCAGAAGTTTGCACAGAGCTTGAGGCTAAATTACAAGCAACCCTGGCTATGTGAGGTCAATGCCGAACCAACCGATGAGCTGTGTCTGTCCTACATCCATGGTCAGGTCCTTAACCCCTTCATGACCAGGGTCAAAACAAACCTGAACGCCCAAACCCAGTTTTGCAACCTAGGACATGTGTTAGTAAAACTATATATATATCTTCGCAACAACTATAAGTGTACCCAGACAAATTATATCTCATGGTAAATGTTAATGGATATTCTCCTGATTTTGTTATATTTTGAAAGGAAAAGTGGCCCGGAAAAAATAACCATTCGACCATGTCCTGTGCAGACTGTTTCTAAAGGGGAGGGTCTGTTTCATTATAATCTCCTTGTTTGACTCCCAGTGTTCTAATGAGAAAAGCTGCAGGGTCTGCATCCCTTTAGAAATAGCTCCTAGGGAGTGTCTCACCAAAACAATGAAATTCCTATTGCAGAGGATGCCTAAAATCTAATTGTGTCTTAGTGCAGACTTCTGGGAAATTCAGTGAGCCAACCGCACAAGCAGAAAATAACATTTCTGGGGGTGTTCTGTACAGCAGTGGTATACAGAACGCCTCCAGGCTGCCATACTGCATTGAATTTTACAGAAAATGATTGCACGGCAGATTAAAAAGGACAGGCAATTTTTAAAAGTGTTACTAAACCCCGGACTCTGAATTCACTATGTCTGGTCTCCCTAGACCCCGCATTCACTATATCTGGTCTCCCCGGACCCCGCATTCACTATATCTGGTCTCCCCGGACCCTGCATTCACTATATCTGGTCTCCCCGGACCCCGCATTCACTATATCTGGTCTCCCCGGACCCCGCATTCACTATATCTGGTCTCCCCGGACCCCGCATTCACTATATCTGGTCTCCCCGGACCCCGCATTCACTATATCCGGTCTCCCCGGACCCCGCATTCACTATATCCGGTCTCCCCGGACCCCGCATTCACTATATCCGGTCTCCCCGGACCCCGCATTCACTATATCCGGTCTCCCCGGACCCCGCATTCACTATATCCGGTCTCCCCGGACCCCGCATTCACTATATCCGGTCTCCCCGGACCCCGCATTCACTATATCCGGTCTCCCCGGACCCCGCATTCACTATATCCGGTCTCCCCGGACCCCGCATTCACTATATCCGGTCTCCCCGGACCCCGCATTCACTATATCCGGTCTCCCCGGACCCCGCATTCACTATATTCGGTCTCCCCGGACCCCGCATTCACTATATCCAGTCTCCCCGGACCCTGCATTCACTATATCTGGTCTCCCAAAGTACACAGAACAACGAAATGCAATTATTTTAGTAAATATAAACTGCTAAATGTCTTTTCTCATCAGCAGTTAGAGCAGTCTTGTGGCTTCTATCAGTGTCCAGCAGAGCACTAGCTAAAGCTTGTAGGAGGAGTTTTCTTTCTGCTCTGTTAGGATTCAGAACCCCTGACCCTCTGTCTGAACAGTGCTGATTGGCCCTGTGCTGATCACATGCATTCTCCCAAGAAAAAAAAATATAGCAATGCACACCAAACTGAGCATGTGCAAATGCCTTATCAGGAGATAAGAGGTGGTTGCTTGACAAAGGGGAGGAACAGAAAAGAAAGGATTAAACAGCCTTTTTACACAATGCAGAGGATTAACCCCTTAAATTCCACAGAGAGTATAACAAGCATGCGTTACTGCATATACAGACTGATTGTACTGTTGTGGGTTTAGTAGCACTTTAAATTACAATGTGTCTTGTGTAGCAGTTGTATATGATATATCGTGGGTGCTTTTTTTTTTAATTTGCTATTTTTTTTCTCACAAAAGTAGAGTTACCCTTTAAGTTTTATGGTGCTGTACAACTAAAAGTGTAGTAGAAGAAGTCAATGGAAACTTTGACTGGAAGGGCTCAGAGTTTAGACAAGGGCTATCTTCCACAGTGCCCAACAGCTGAACAAAGCAAAACAAAGAATGGCGTAGAAGAGGGAACCTATTGCATGGGCATAGTACGGGTTCATACTGAGGCATCCATCGTGTTACTCCTAGGCTCCCTTAAAGTGGTTGTAAACCTCAGACATGAAATATGAACAAAGCATATCTCTCTATAGTGTGTACTTGTCTCAATCCAGAGCACCACGTGTCATTTCTGTCTGCTGCTTCAAACTTCTGGTCACTTCTGACAAGTTTTCCTGACACCAAGAGAAAAAAGGTGACAGGGGAGGGAGCTCCAGTACACAGCCTGTGATTGACAGCCTCAGCTCTGTCCCTGTGTGCTGTGTGAAGGGGTGAGTGCCTCTTCCATCCAATCAGCTCTCAGAGTTCTTCTTACTGAACTCTGCAGAGTGTAATTTTAGCTCTCTGCCCCCTGGTTTCTGAAAGCTCAGAGAAGCTTTATAAATTCTGGCCTTGAATGGATGTAGAGAAGGGAACACTGCAGATAAACAGGTACAACTTGTATAGGAGGATCTGTTTCATCTCTGTGTATCACCTAAAGCCAGTCACTTCACTGGGTATATGGAAGGAGTTACAACCGCTTTACATTATTATAGTTCATAACATACGGTACTAGTAATATTCTTTACAAATGTGCCTTCTCTTGTATGTTTCTGTGCCTCTAGATGGGCGAGCTCTCTTTCGGGTATTCCTGCAGTCAGAGTTCAGCGATGAAAACCTGGATTTTTGGTTGGCCTGTGAAGAGTACCGGGATACGCACCCCCATTTTATCCTCAACAGCCGAGCGCGCAAAATCTATCAACACTACATCGCGTTTCAGGCCCCAAAAGAGGTAATGTGCTCTGCAAAGCACCAATTGTATCTGAAATGAGTATGTAACACTATATTAATATTTTGGGCCTCATGCACACTGAGCCTTTAGCCCCAAGACATGAGATCCTGGTGTTTAGGTGCACCTAAAAATGGATCAGTGAGAAAGCAGCCCTAAGTCTCATCCACCAGGGCTAGCACATATAAGGACTTAGAAAGAAAACACGATTTTCTCTCTGTGAATGAAATTTAGCTGGGGGTCCCAATGCCGTGAATTGCCAACACCCATTGGATAACCCATTTGAGCTCTTGATTTGGCATGTCTATGGTTGTGTGGTGAGGAGCACCTAGTAAAAATTGTCCAAATGACTTGATGGTTCATTGCAATTTCTTTATTGTTTTGGCCTAGGCAAAGTATGTATGTATGTATTTTTCGGAAGATACCTTTCTCGGGAACCCCTCCTCGCATTTCGTGATATCTCACCTAAGCAAAAATTTTGTATGTAGTTGCCCACAGCCTGCTGGGATACCTACTTTGCGTATCCCAGGGAGCCATGGAGTACTCATGTCCCTCATCGTCAGGGCACTGGCTGTCTCTTTGAGGTTTTTTTCAGCTGACATGGCACATGAGTGTCATCACAGGACCAGCTGCAAGAACCCAGGGGAGAATGCCGCCCGCCCCACCCCCCAATGGCATCAGATGGAAATGGAAGCACTGGACCTAGTGTGCTGCGACAGATCCCTAGAAAACACCGCTGGATCACTGGGCATGGAACTATATTTTTTGTGCACTCAGCTATAGAGGTGGGGGGAGTTCCTCTTTAAGCTCATTATTTCTACTTGTCAGCTTTTACAATGTGTACAATCTGAATCTCCCAGTAGACCAGTGGTCTCCAAACTGTGGCCTGGGGGCTGGATGCGGCCCTTTGCTTGCTTTTATCCAGCCCTTGGTGCAATATTTCATATTCTGACACCAACGAGGCATGATTCCCCCCACTGACACCAACAACAAGGGGGTACAGTTCCTCCCAATGATGGGGCACAGTTCCTCCCAATGACATCACTGATGGGGCACAGTTCCTCCCAATGACATCACTGATGGGGCACAATTCCTCCCTGTGACATCAACGATGGTGCATTATTCTACCCACCCAATGATACTAACGATGGGGCACAGTTCCTCCCAATGACAGCAGTGATGGGGCGCAATTCCTCCGTGACATCAACGATGGTGCATTATTCTACCCACCCAATGATACTAACGACGGGGCACAGTTCCTCCCAATGACATCAGTGATGGGGCGCAATTCCTCCCTGTGACATCAACAATGGTGCATTATTCTACCCACCCAATGATACTAACGATGGGGCACTAGTCCTCTCAATGACACCAAAGATGGAGCATTGTTTACACCCACGGATAACGGGATATTTTCTGCTTCCAGTGGACCGCAGTCTGCCCCCCCTAAAGTCTGAAGGACAGTAAACTGGCCCTTTGTTTAGAAAGTTTGGAGACCCCATTGCTACACCATGGTTCCTCCAGTAGTTGCTATGGGTTCCGCAAACAATGAGCAATTTCTTCCTCTCAACTTCCCAATAAAACCCAATGATTCTTCCCAATGAACTCAAGTGTAAGGAGTATTCTTCCCACTGACTATCACATTAATATATCATGAGTTGTAGATATAGTCATTTTTAGCAGGAGTTCCTTGAGACCAGAAAGTTATCTCAAGGGTTCCTCTGTGTTGAAAAGGTTGAGAGAGGCGGCACAAGACTTTGCCTAATCTAAGATTTTGGAAAAGGCTGCAAAGAAAGCAGGCATGGGTGCATCTACAAGGTCCTGGAAACATCTACTTGAAAGTAAACGCATTGTTTGCCCATGCAGAGAAGCACAACCATGAGTAGGTTAATTTATTTGCTCCTGTTCTGCTACTTATACTTCTCTTTCCTTTAATTCCCCTCCACTACGTTTGCCCATCAGTACAAAGGAAAAAGTCCAGTGTAAGCTCCAAGTTAGTCTGGTCAGAGCTTGCACAGGGATAGGCACTCCTTGTCCCCGATTGGCTGCATTGTGGGAGGGATGGGAGCATGCTCCTGATACTTACAAGTATTGGATACTTCTGTTGGCTCCAACAGACAAACACAGCTGTGGGAGAACAATGGAACCTTCTGTTTTGCACTCCCTTCATTAAAGCACAGGTTCACCTTAAGGACCCATTCACACCATTCATGCGGTTGGGTGTCTGAAATGTTTTCCACCAAAATCAATATAAATCAATATGCGTCACAACACGTCAATGTGCATAGGTGAAAATCTCCCATCCTGAACAGAATTCCAGTCAGCTGTCCTTGGAATAGGCGTCCCTATTGGACGATTTCCCCATAGCTACCTGTTCTGAGGACAGCTCTAAAATGTTGGATTTCCCCTCATTTTATGTCTTGGTGTAAATGGTCTCAGTACAAATAGAGAGGGGTGAATCCACCCCTATGGGGGCACAGAAAGCAATAAAAAATTCAAGAGGAAGATTCAAAGTGCCACACTAATGCAGTTTGGTGCATTTTTTTTGCCTGATATTGAAATCAATATAAATCAATAGTCATCATAGACATGGCAGTGTGCATTAGAGGAATGTAAAATGCATTCCCCTAGACCAGTGGTCTCCAAACTGTGGCCTGGGCGCTAGATGTGGCCCTTTGCTTGCTTTTATCCAGCCCTTGGGGCACTATTTCATCCACTGATTCCAACAATGGGGCATCATTCCCTCCACTGACACCAATGAAAGGGCACAATTCCTCCTAGTAACACCAACAATGGGGCACAATTACTCCCAATGACATCAACGATGGATCACTATTCTTCCCAATGACACCAATGATGGGGCACCATTCTTCCTAATGACAGCAGCGATGGGGCACAATTTCTCCCAATGACACCAATGATGGGGGGACATTCTTCCCAATGACACCAATGATGGGGCACAATTTCTTCCAATGACACCAAGAATAGTGCCAGTGACACCGATGATAGGGCTCAATTCCTCCCAATGACACAAACGATGGGGCACGATGGAGCATTGTTTTTTTCCCACTGACATCGGGACCTTTTCTACTCCCAATGGCCACAGTCGGGCACCCCTAAAGTTTAGAAAATTTGGAGACCCCTGCCCTAGACAGTTGTCCCAGGAACAAATGTGCCCATTGGAAGATTTCCCAATATGTATTGTTCTCGGGATTTCTCATGACTTTATTTTGTCCAGGTGACAATGGTCACCTAGAATAAATCTCCCCAACAGGGACACAAACAGCAATAAAAACTTCAAGAAGAATAATTGAGGCAGCATGGCACTGTTCAATAGTCCAGATACAATTTTAGTCCAGTAAGGATCAAAGGTGGTGTGTTACTGGCCAGATCACCAGGTGAAACAGAGGGGCAAAAAAAAAGAAAACTAATGCAGTCCCCACATCTAATGATTGGTAAGCAGCAATATATTACATTTTTCGCTTTAGGTTTAACCACATCCCCACTGCCCTATAGCAGAAATACTGCTACAGGGCGGCAGGGGTGCGCAAAATCACGTATATTTCCGGGTAGGGGGAGCGCGCAAAACACGCGCACACCCTACCTGCGCCGCCATTCGCGGGTGTCAATCACCGGGTCCCGGACAGTAATTACTCGCCGGCGCCTGGTTATTTTCAGTGATCATCGACGGGGTGGAGGACTGTTTTGTTTACTAACAGTCCTCCTCCCTGTCAGCTCGGGCACACTGCTCTGGATGACTGTGCACAGCATAGCCATCCAGAGCAGTGTACTTACAGTGAAACACACACACACACCGCTCCCTAGCAAAACACTCATGCACACAGTTAACCCTTTGATTGCCCCTCAGGTTAACCCCTTCCTGCCCAGTGCCCTTAGTACAGTGTGAGTGCTTTTCTTTTAGCAGTGATCACTGTATTGGTGTCACTGGGGAAGTCAGAATGTCTGCCGCAGTCCTGCAGTCCCGCTATAAGTCGCTGATCGCCGCCATTACTAGTAAAAATAAAATTTTAAAAAAATCCCAATATATATATATCGCCATTTGTAAACGCTATAACTTTCACTTAAACCAATTTACATGTATTGGGATTTTTTTTTTTTTTTAGCAAAGACATGTCACAGAATACATTTTGGCCTATATTTATGACGAAATTTGTTGTTGTTTTTTTTTCTACTGGACATGTTTAATAGCAAAAAGTCAAATTGTTTTTTTCTCAAAATTGTCGGTCTTTTTTTTTTTTTATAGCGCAAAAATAAAAACGCACAGGTGATCAAATATCACCAAAAGAAAGTTCAATTCATGGGAAAAAAAGGACGTAAATTTCATTTGGGTGCAGCGTTGCATGACCACGCAATTGTCAGTTAAAGTAACGCAGCGCTGTAACACAAAAAATGGCCTGGTCATGAAGGGGGGTAAATCCTCTGGAGGGCAAGTGGTTAATACCGCTTTGACCTACAACAGAGACTAGACACATGCCACAGCCACGATGCTTTGCTTTGCAGACGCAGTAACAATTATACCCCGTGTCATGTTGGAAGGCAATACCTCCGCAAAATGAAAGCTGCCTGTCAACCACCCTCTGAAAAGTAATCTGAATGTACACAGCTTGGAGGTAGCCTTTTACCCCATTATGGTAAAATGAAGAGTGATTTGAGCGAGTTTACCTTTCCTGACTCCCTTGCCTGCTTTGGCCTGGTCAGAAAGGATGATAGGAAGGACACGGTAGGTGTCCGAGGACGATCTGACATTACGGGATGCTTTGTCATTTATTGGCATTTAGTGTTTTCTCCAGGAATGTGCGCTATCTCCGAGGATTTGTCAATATTTCTGACACTAATCCCAGGCAAGGAAAGGACTATGATGTCTTCATCCCCTGTGGCAGTGATTGCACATTTGCTAAATGACTTCGAAGGTCACGCTAAAAGCATGTTATTCGGTTTCGGAGATAATCCAGTCTGAGTTTCAGGGACACAGTTACCAGGTCTTCTGTCTCTGGGGCAGGCCCAGAAATCTTATAATAATAGAGGATGTAAAATTTACGCTTCATTATGAATCATCCTTGAACATCCCAGCATTACCAAATTACAGGCGTATTTTAGTGAAAAAACATCTCTTTCTTGATATGACTACAAATGTTCCTTCTGAGCCACCTCATGTGACCAAAAGTCTAGGCGGAGATCACGTGGCCTCTTCACTGTCTGAGCATTGTGGCTGTTTCACATTCTTAGGCCCCATGTACACGGGACACTTCTGAACGATGGAAACTGATTGCTGGAAAACGTAGGTTAAAAAACGTCTGTTTAGCCACGTTTATGTGTGCTTGCGTTTAGAAGCATTTTTTAAAGATAAGCACAGGAGAACCTCCCAAATGCCCAGAATGCACTGAAAAGTGGTAAATTATTAACTATTTCAGAGAAATACAGAGAGTAGAAGCAGAGACAGCAGTATGTGTTGAGATTAGCTAGGTGTGAGTTGCTCATTAACTTTTTTTTCGTTTCCAAGGGTGGGAAAGGTGTCTGGTGGAGGGAGTCCTAAATTTATGAAGAACAATTATTTATTTGCAAACTTTTATAACAGAAACAAAGAAAAACTTTTTTTTTTCAAAATTTTTGGTCTTTTTTTGTTAATTTAGCAAAAAATAAAAACCCCAGCGGTGATTAAATACCACCAAAAGAAAGCTCTAGTTGTGTGAAGAAAATGATAAAATTTTAGTTTGGGTACAATGTTGTATGACCGCGCAATTGTCATTCAAAGTGTGAGAGCGCTGAAACCTGAAAAATGGCCTGGACAGGAAGGGGGAAAATTGCCCGGTATTGAATTGGTTAAACAACAAATAAAGGACTGCTCCCAACCAACCCCGTAGAAGTCAATAGAGTCACAAGCCCAGGAATAGTTAAAATCGAAATTCACTTTAACTACTTGCCCTCCTGAAGATTCACCTCCCTTCCTGACCAGGCCATTTCTTACGTTGCATTACTTTAACTGACAATTGCGCGGTCATGCAACGTTGCACCCAATTGAAATTTACGTCCTTTTTTCCCCACAAATTGATATTTTTGACTTTTTGCTATTAAACATATCCAGTAAAAAAAATTTAAAATTTCGTCATAAATCTAGGCCAAAATGTATTCTGCGACATGTCTTTGCTAAAAAAAATCCCATTAGGTGTAAATTAATTGGTTTACGTGAAAGTTATAGCATTTACAAATGGCGGTACAGGTACTGGATTTTTGTCATCCCCAGTGACACCAATACAGTGATCAGTGCTAAAAAAAAACAAAAAACACTGACACTGTATTAATGGCACTGGGCAGGAAGGGGTTAACATCTGGGGCAGTCAAAGGGTTAATTATGTGCAGGGAGTGTTTTACTAGAGGGAGGTGTGCTGGTGCTTCTGCAAGCTGCCTGAGCAGACAGGGACGAGAACTGTTAGTAAACAATACAGTTCTCCTCCCCGTCAGTGATCGTCGGGAATCACCGGGTGCTGACGAATAATTACCTTCTGGGACCCGGTGATTGACAGCCACGTATGGCAGTGTGGTAGGGTGTACGCACGGCTCACGTGCGCCCCCTACCCATGAATGCAAACTCATGTATATATATATATGTGATTTTGCACACCCGTGCCTCCCTGTAGCAGTATTTCTGCTATAGGGCAGATGGGAAGCGGTTAATGTTGGGTCAAAAAGCATGACATGTGGGAGTGCCCAGATTGATACATCACCAAATCAGTGAAGAGGAGAAACGCATATTCCCAAAACCTGGAGAATGACACATGATCCTGGACCCAACAGTAGTGTGGGAATAAGAGTCTCAGAGACACTGCTCTCTCCTGGTTCTCCTCCTACCTATCGCAGCGCTCCTTCAGTGTTACTTATAACTCTGTCTCCTCCTCTTCACTCCCTCTTTCTGTAGGGGTGCCTCAAGATTCTGTCCTTGGACCCCTTCTCTTCTCCATCTACACCTCCTCCCTTGGTCACTTGATCAACTCCCATGGCTGGGACTAACATACGTTGCATTAAAGTGTTACTAAAGTCTGATTTTTTTTTTTTTTTTTATTCAAATAGCCTATATTTTATACCCGCCTGCTCTGTGCAATGACTGATCCTCCTCTTCTCGGGTCCCCCACCAGCAGTCTTGGCTCCTCCTCTTCTTTGTGTGTCCCCACAGCAAGCCTTTTGCTAGGGGGCACACGGTGCATGCTCGCTCCCTAACTTTGTGTCTACAGAAACACGCTCCATTGACACACACAGTGGGACTTAGCCCTGCCACTGACTTCATCTTCACTGCATTTGATTGACAGCAGCAAGAGGCAATGGCTCCTGCTGCTGTTTGAGTCTCTGTGTGGGGAGGAAGAGAAAGGAGAAGAGATGCAGCCTTGCACAGCACTGATCTCTTCTCTCCTTTCTTCCCCTTCACATGGGGAATCACTTTATTACACTTATCACTTTAAGGCAGCCTATTGAAATCAATGGGCTTCCAACCCACCAAAATGCTTCTTAAATTTGGATGTGTCACAACATTTTTGTTTCAGTGTACTACGGGGCATTGCCATTTGTTCCTGCATCTTGCAATGAATGTATGTTGCCTTAGTGTGTTGGGGTACCACCAGGGGCGGACTGACCATTTGGAAACTCGGCCACTGCCGAGGGCCCGGGGTCAGTAGGGGGCCCTATGAGATGCCCCTGGTACCTTTTTTATAGGCTTTTTTGAGCTTGGGCAAGGACACAGGGGCCCCATGATCCCCTATTGCCCAGGGGCCCCATGAGTTGTCAGTCCACCCCTGTAGGGATCAATGTCATTACTTTAATCAATGTTCCCACTACAGACTACTGAGGTCCAAGGGGCGCACATCATATACCAAAGGTCCACATGCGGCCCTTGAGCCACAGGTTGGGCACCAGGGTTCTAGAGCAGAACACATGCAGTATTTTTATTGCCATGAGTTGTCAGTCCGCCCCTGGGTACCACTCAAAATGAATGGCACAGCAACATATCGACACATGTAATGTGCGTTGCAGTAATGAACGCATTAACACATGCATGTCCCCCAACACCTACATGTAATATCCAATATCACATTACAGTGAGAGGATTCACTTCCTCGCGGGCTGGATGTGCAAGGTGCCGCTCCCTACTGGGTGAAAACAGGTCAGAAAGTCATTGGCGAGAGATTGGCGCCTCGCTTATCCAGATGGCGAGGGAGAGACACATACGGAGATGAGAATTTCTGTGTCCTGGTGAAGCAACGGCAGAGAAAGTGGTGTCACCCTCCTGGCTGCACTGTCTGGCAGAGGTTTGTGAATCACAACAGTGGCTGAACACAATTCCAGATCCTTTGGCACAGAAGACATCTTCCATATGCGTGTCTTATCTGTGTGTTTAGTTGTTTATCTAGAGTTCAGTTTTGAGCATCGTGACTTTTAGCAAACGAAAATGCGATGGATCAGAGTAAAAATATCTCTGTAATGGTCTTTAAACGCTCAGTGCAACCGCAGTAAATAAACTGTTATCACAGCTTGAAGCTGCCCGGCGCATGTCAGTGAGCGAATGTTGATAGTGCCTTGTCATAGGGGCCGCCTGCAGCCTCTCTCGCTCTCGCCTTTAAAGGGCATACTTTTCCGATGACAAACACGCTCTTAAAAAGAGTCCCAGGCTCAGAAATAATGTTTATTTTACTCCGCTTTTCCTTTTCTCCGTGCAGTCGGTGTGAAATCAATCACTCCGGTCTCCGCTATCCTGCTGGATCTGCTCCAAGATTTCCTCTTTGCTGGTAAAGGGCAACTCCGTACTTACAGCCCAGAACATAAAATCCTAGATTCTTCTGATGGATGCAGACTTTTCATGTAGCTACTTATTTCAAAATCTTATTTGACTTTTCCTATTTATTTTCAGGAAGGGGGTGTACACTCCCCAAGGGTTCATTCACACTGGCTGTAGGAGGGCAGTAAAACCCAGCAGTTGAGCCACACTTTTATCCCCTCCCCATCTGCTGCCCAATTTAGGGGGTGTATACATGCTATGGTCACGATGCTTTGCTTCGCGGTCACAGCAAGCATTATACCCCCTGTCGCTTTCAGGAACACCCCACAATCACTTGCTTTGCATGCAGTGAATAAACTCGTATTATTGTGGTAGTGCTAGTGTGGAGAACAAAGCGTTAAAGCCTGTCAAATGCTCTCTGAAGAGCAATCTGAGTACAGATTGCTCTTCAGAGAACACCATTAGTATGAACAGGTGTTTAAGTGGGGCTGCCGCGGCCTTGCAGGGGTTAAATGCTTGTTTAGGTCTGGGGGGGGCACAAAAAGCCGTTTTACCTAAATGATCCTCCACTTTTGCAGGCTTCCTTCAGGCTGTAGTACCGGACCCTGAAGTTTCCCCCCTCCAGTAAGGTCCTCTGTCTTCATCAAGTCCAATGCAGAGCCCAAAGCCCTGCATTGAACATGAGGATGCCAAGGGACAGTCCACCGCAGCAGCGTAGTGGAATAGAGGAGACCTCCGGCTGACAGTGGAGCAGAGGATCAGGTAAGAATAATGACTTTTTGCTACCCTTTAGACCTAACCAAGCATTTAACTGTTGCAGAGCGGGGGAATCCCCATTGAAAGGGAGGATTTTTACTTTCCCCAGAGATGGGCTTTAAAGTATATGTAAACCCAATCGCTAAATTCTTATATAAGCATGAACATTCATGTCATTTCAGAAGTCACTTTTAATCGTTTTAAATCTTCAGCTTTAATTTAAAATAATACCTGGTGATCCTGCTGGAGAGCATGTAGACAGGAAAACGCTGCAAAGAGGATGCAGGAGGTCAGCAGCACTGAGATGCAACAAAGGGTGTAAAAGAAAAACCCAGAAAGACAAAAATGTCAAGCAAATATTGAAAACCAGAGGTCCTAGTGCAGCTAGGAAAGGGTACACGCCAAATAACCAATATTCTGCCTTCTATGATTCTTGATGTTCTTTATGTAGCATTTTCTCCCTTTCTGGTGTATAGTGGGTAGATGTTGAAATAGGCGTTTCGGTTTCCCTGCATACTTTGCTTCCCTCAGGAAGTTGCTGTAAGCTGCAGTGTGCATCACTTGTTGTCAGGGCAGCAGGGACACAGTGCGATAAAACATTCTGTGTAGTTATGTATGTGCACGGGGCAGCCTTATTCATTTCTTAAATACACAGGCTCCGCTTCTTGCTTGTAGACTACACCAGCCAGTCTCAACCAGGGTTCCTCCAGAGGCTTCTAGGGGTTCAATGATGGATCACCTGATAGGGCCTGCGTAGTTCTGCTTGGCAGAGCCTTTGGCACCCGTGGACCTTCTCCTCTTTTTTTACTCAGGTTAAGTAACCACTCAAGGATCATGTTAACGATCTATAAAGGCATTCTGACCACCAATGTAAGGATTATTCTTTTCACCAACCACCAATGTAAGGAGCATTCTTCTCACTAACCCCCAATGTAAGGAGCATTCTTCTCACTAACCCCCAATGTAAGGAGCATTCTTCCCACTAACCACCAATGTAAGGGGAATTCTTCTCACTAACCCCCAATGTAAGGAGCATTCTTCCCTCTGACCCCCAGTGTAAGGAGCATTCTTCCCTCTGACCCCCAGTGTAAGGAGCATTCTTCCCAATTACCACCAATGTAGGAAGCATTCTTCTCACTGACCCCAATGTAAGAAGCATTCTTCTCACTGACCTCCAATGTAAGGGGCATTCTTCCCAATTACCACTAATGTAAGAAGCATTCTTCCCACTGACCGCCAATGTAAGGAGAATTCTTTCCACTGGCCTCCAATGTAAGGAACATTCTTTTCACTGACCACCAATGTAAGGAGCATTCTTCCCACTAACCACCAATGTAAGGGGAATTCTTCTCACTAACCCCCAGTGTAAGACGCATTCTTCCCAATTACCACCAATCTAGGAAGCATTCTTTCCTCTGATCCCAATGTAAGAAGCATTCTTCTCACTGACCTCCACTGTAAGGGGCATTCTTCCCAATTATCACTAATGTAAGAAGCATTCTTCCCACTGGCCTCCAATGTAAGGAGCATTCTTCCCACTGACCACCAATGTAAGGGGCATTCTTCTCACTAGGTAGGTATGGCGGCAACCAGGATACAGGCCAGGTGCAGGTATGTACAGCGGTGTCAGACAAGCCGAGTCAGGATCAATCGGGCGGATCAGGTACAAGGGAGGTACAAGGGAGCAGGCAAGCGGATAGTCAGGGATAAGCTGGGTTGGTGCAGGTGGAGTCAGGGTCAGATCAGATACAGGCAACAGAATCAGGTTATGCTGTACAGGACGTTATAGACCAGAAGGCATAGGCTAAACTGTGTTAGCGATTTAAATAGCCCGCCTTGCGGTGACATGTGCGCTCCCGCACGCTCCTGCGCACTCGCACCGCCGCAGCTGACAGGGATTCGGCGCACAACTGCGTGACAGCGAGGGAGCAATCCCTGACAGGAGCGTTCTTCCCATTTACCACTAATGTAGGAAGCATTCTTCCCACTGATCTCCAATGTAAGGAGCATTTTTCACACTGACCTCCAATGTAAGGAGCATTCTTCCCACTGATCTCCAATGTAAGGAGCATTCTTCCCACTGACCACCAATGTACGGAGCATTCTTCGCACTGAGCACCAATGTAAGGAGCATTTTTCACACTGACCTCCAATGTACGGAGCATTCTTCCCACTGACCTCCAATGTACGGAGCATTCTTCCCACTGATCACCAATGTACGGAGCATTCTTCGCACTGAGCACCAATGTAAGGAGCATTTTTCACACTGACCTCCAATGTACGGAGCATTCTTTGCACTGACCTCCAATGTATGGAGCATTCTTCCCACTGACCTCCAATGTATGGAGCATTCTTCCCACTGACCTCCAATGTACGGAGCATTCTTCCCACTGACCTCCAATGTACGGAGCGTTCTTCCCACTGACCTCCAATGTACGGAGCGTTCTTCCCACTGACCACCAATGTAAGGAGCGTTCTTCCCTCTTGCCCCCAATGTAAGGGAGATTCTTCCCACTGACCTCCAATGTACAGAGCATTCTTCCCACTGACCACTAATGTAAGGGAGATTCTTCCCACTGACCCCCAATGTAAGGGAGATTCTTCCCACTGACCACTAATGTAAGGAGCGTTCTTCCCTCTTGCCCCCAATGTAAGGGAGATTCTTCCCACTGACGTCCATGTAAGGAACATTCTTCTAAGGCCAAGTAACTGTCCCATAATGTATGGGAAAACACATGGACCACCAGTGTAAAAGGGTATTCTTCCTAATGACCACTAATGTAAGGGGATACTAGCAATGTGGTTTGGCTAACATACTGCAATTTGTGTACAAAATCATTTTTAGCAGGTGATCCCTGAGACCTGAACATTATTTCAAGGGTTCCTTTGGGTTTAAAAGGGTTGAAAGCCTGTGCTACACAGTGCCTGCCAATCCTTCTGTCTTACATGAGGTCAACCAAACAGAACATGTTTCATCGAAAACAGTGGACCATGTGATTTAGATCTTTTTGGTTGCTCAGGAGAATGCAAAAGCTATATATGTTTTTTATTTTATTTTTATTTTATTTTTTTTAAAGATACTCCTTTAGCTCAGAATAGTGATGTGGTTTGTTACTGCTGTGTCAGCCAGTGTTTTATATTTTAGTGACAGGTCCACTTTAAGGCAAAGTAGCTGTAAAGTGGGAAAGAGTTGCCATCCCTTTTGAGAAAACCCGATGTTATCGTGTGAACCGGAGTCTGGTGACCCTCCCAGTGGCGTAACTGGCTTTCATCCTCTCTGCCCTAAATCTGTATTTCATTTGCTATGGTTTATTTTTTGCACAGAAGACCAGACTGTCAAATCCACAATGACGCGGAAGTGTCACATGTTAGGCAGACCAGGAGGCCGGGGTCTCCTATCTCCAAGCAAAAGTCAGAAATAGAGATGCACAATTGATTGCCATGGAAGTTTTTTTCTTCTTTTTTGAGCTGTGATCTTATTAAAGCGATTCTGAATGCTTCACTCCGCGCAGGGTTCTAATGCAGTCTTCTGGTTATCTTTTGATGCGTTGGCGTGTGAAATCTTAAGTTCACTGTCATCTTCATTTGACATTTCATTCACGAAAATAAGTATTCGGTTGCTCAGGTGTTCCCGACTGCAATTGATTGTAAGATAACGTCATACAAGCTGCTATTCCATCATTCACATCTCTAACCATCCCAGGGGTCTCATCCAAAGCCTTTTCTGTAATTGGCAGAATTCATCTACGTGAAACTGTTGGCAAACAGTTGAATTCTGCAGCTCCAGGTTTTTATTGCTGTCTGTGCCCCCATTAGGGAGATTCACCCACTCAATTTGTCTTTTTTATCATTATCATTGAGAGTGAAAGTAAAAAAATCCATATTTTGGGTTGTCACTAGACCAGGAATAGAGGGGAAATCATCTAATGGGGACACTACTTCTGGTGATAACCAGGGATTCCCTCACTTTGGAAGGAATTTCTCTCACTTCCTGTTTTGGCTATGGGACAGAAAATGAAAAAACAAAATCGCCCCAGTGGGACAAAGATAGGGAAAAAACCCTGACAGGGTTTATAACCTTCCCTTACTCTATCCAAAATGAAAAAAATAAGATTTTCTTTTAGTTCTACTCTAAGATCAGATTGTATTTTTTTTTCTTTCAGCCATGTAGATTTCCCTTGACATCTTGTCCCATAGCCAAAACAGGAAATGAGAGAAACTCTATCCAAAGTGAAGGAATCCCTGGTTGTTACCAGAAATAGTGTCTCCATTGGAGAATTTTCCCTCTATTCCTGTTCTAGTGACAACCCAAAGTTTTGGATCTTTTTTTCTACGTTCACTCTTGGTGAAAAGGAGATCTTTCCATCTTGAGGAGATATCCTTTATTAACCACCTCCCGCCTACCATATAACGTAATGACGGGCGCAAGGCGGTTTTCCCATTCTAACCGCGCATGCGTGGCTACGGGATCGGTGGTGCACTGTGTCCCTCGGACACAGTGGATCACCGAATAACGGAAAGAGCAGAAGATGTTGGCTCAGTCATGTGATCAGCTGTGTCCAATCACAGCTGATCACGTGTAAATAGGGAAATGCCGGTTATCGGCATTTCTCTCCTCATGAGCTGTCACGCTGACAGAGGAGACGAGAGCCGGTAATCGGCATTCCTCGGAGGGGACATGTACACTGATCATCAGAGCACTGATGATTAGTGTACCCTGATGATCTGTGTAGCCCCAGCAGTGCCACCTGTCAGTGTCCATCAGTGCCACATTTCAGTGCCCATCTGAGCTGTCTTTCAGTGCCACCTATCAGTGCCAGTCAGTGCCACCTATCAGTGTGCATCAGTGCTGCCTGTCAGTGCTGCCTATCAGTGCCACCTAACAGTGCCAGTCAGTGCCGCCTATCAGTGCCCATCAGTGATGCCTGTCAATGCCCATCAGTGCCACCTACCAGTGCCTCATCAGTGGCCATCAGTGCCACCGATCAGTGTAGCCTATCAGTGCCCATCACTGCAGCCTCATTAGCTCACATCAGTGAAGGAGAAAAATTACTTATTTACAAAATTTTATAATAAAAACTAAGAAAATTTTTTTAAAAAAAAAAATTTCAGTGGTTTTTGGTTTGTTTAAGAAAAAATAAAAAACCCAGAGGTGATTAAATACCACAAAAATAAAGCTCTCTCTGTCACAAAAAAAATGATAAAAATTTCAAAATTTCAGGTACAGTGTTGCATGACCGCGCAATTGTCATTCAAAGTGCAAGAGCGCTGAAAGCTGGAAATTGGTCTGGGCAGGAAGAGGGTATAAGTGCCCTGTAGGCGAGGGGTTATATCTATTGGAAGATTTCCATTTACCTCCTGTTCCTGTGACGTGTTTGGATTTCCCATTACATCCTGTACCATTAATGATACTTTCCAAGACAAATGAGGGGGAGTCTCCCCAATGAGGACAGAGGTTCTTAGAATTCCACACTCTATACAAATCTAACACAAAAAGTTCAGGCTGTACATATTCTTGTGGGAGTAAACGCCCTTGGTTAACTGTTACCTACAGGTACGGTAAATATCGGTGCACATTTAGGAGATATTTACTCTGGCAGCAGCCAGTGACATCACCGACGCATGTGCTCTCAAGGAATGGCATACCCGTGCCGTTCCTTCAGAGCCCTGTGCCATAAAGAGTGGCCCCCACGTGTATATGCGGGGGAGTGATGTCATCGTGGCTCAGCCATACATACCGCTGAAACCTGCAAACCTGGAAGGAAGACCAGGTGAAGATGGAGGTGCCTACAGCGGTGACAGCATGCCACTGGAGGGATTCATTTTCAGGTAAGTCTGCCATAACGTGCCACTGTAGGTGCCTCCATTTTCACCCGGTCTTACTTCCGAGTTTGCGGGCTTCAGCGGTATGAATGACTGAACTGTGACATCACTCCTGCACATGTGCACGAGAGTCACTCTTTACGACATGGGGCTTTGAAGGAATGGCACGGGTATGCTGAGCATACTAGCACATTATGACTTAAACTGCCTGGGGCCCAGTTTTTTGGGGGGTTTTGCTGCGATTTACTACCTCATTAAAAGGAAATTACATATAATACCTTCAAATCCATTTAATTTTTCAATTTATTTAGAACATAATTTATTTTACATTTTAAATACTTTTTTGGTTTTATATATTTATATTCATAGAGAGAAAACAGGTGGCGCACACACCTAGTGCATTATCCAAGGTTTATTGTAGGAGTGAAAGAATAATAAAAACATACTCACAGACGAAGCATGTATCTAAAAAGCATAGAAAAATGACAATGGCCACAACGGCAGGCAAGGTGTTCTCACTGTCAGTGTGGTCAAATGGCTGCCGTTGTGGCCATTGTCATTTTTCTATGCTTTTTAGGTACATGCTTTGTCTGCGAGTATGTTTTTATTATTCTTTCATTCCTACAATAAACCTTGGATAATGCACTAGGTGTGTGCGCCACCTGTTTTCTCTCTATCCAGTGGCTGATTTCCCCATCTGAGGAGGGCTGCACCCCTGAAGCATTTCCTTTGGTTGTCGCTGCCCTGGTACCCTTGGCTTCCCTTTTGGCTGTGCATATGCTGAGGCGCTGGAGAGTACATACGATATTGCTGGTATTCATATACAATGAATATAAAAAGTCTACACACCCCTGTTAAAATGTCAGGTTTCTGTGATGTGAAAAAATGAGATGAAGATAAATTATTTCAGAACTTTTTCCACCTTTAATGTGACCTATGAACTGTACAGCTCAATTGAAAAACAAACTAAAATCTTTTAGGGGGGGGAGTAAACATAAAAAACGAAAATAATGTGGTTGCATAAGTGTGCACACCCTCTTATAACTGGGGATGTAGCTGTGTACAGAATTAAGCAATCACATTCAAAATCCTGTTAAATAGGAGTCAGTACACACCCACCATCATTTAATGTGCCTCTGATTAGCCCCAAATAAAGTTCAGCTATTCTAGTAGGTCTTTCCTGACATTTTCTTAGTCGCATCCTACAGCAAAAGTCATGGTCAGCAGAGAGTTTCCAAAGCATCAGAGGAATCTCATTATTGAAAGGTATCAGTCAGGAGAAAGGTACAAAAGGATTTCCAAGGCATTAGATATACCATGGAACACAATGAAGACAGTCATCATTAAGTGGAGAAAATATGGCGCAATAGTGACATTACCAAGAACTGGACGTCCCTCCAAAATTGATGAAAAAACTGGCCTGGGAGGCTGCCAAGAGGCCTACAGCAACATTAAAGGAGCAGCAGGAATATCTGGCAAGTACTGGCTGTGTGGTACACGTGACAACAATCTCCCGTATTATTCATATGTCTGGGCTATGGGGTAGAGTGGCAAGACGGAAGCCTTTTCTTACGAATAAAAACATCCAAGTCCGGCTACATTTTGCAAAAACACATCTGAAGTCTCCCAAAAGCATGTGGGAAAATGTGTTCTGGTCTGATGAAACCAAGGTTGAACTTTTTGGCCGTAATTCCAAAAGATGTTTGGCACAAAAAACAACACTGCACATCACCAAAAGAACACCATACCCACAGTGAAGCATGGTGGTGGCAGCATCATGTTTTGGGGCTGTGTTTCTTCAGCTGGAACTGGGGCCTTAGTCAAGGTGGAGGGAATTATGAACAGTTCCAAATGCCAGTCAATATTGGCACAAAACCTTCAGGTTTCTGCGAGAAAGCTGAATATGAAGAGGAAGTTCATCTTTCAGCATGACAACGACCCAAAGCAGACATCCAAATCAACAAAGAAATGGCTTCACCAGAAGAAAGTTAAAGTTTTGGAATGGCCCAGCCAGAGCCCAGACCTGAATGTAATCGCAAATCTGTGGGGTGATCTGAAGAGGACTGTGTACAGGAGATGCCCCCGCAATCTGACAGATTTGGAGTGTTTTTGCAAGGAAGAGTGGGCAAATATTGCCAGGTCAAGATGTCCCATGCTGATAGACTCATCCCCAAAAAGACGGAGTGCTGGAATCAAATCAAGAGGTGCTTCAACAAAGTTTTAGTTTTAGGGTGTGCACACTTATGCAACCATATTATTTTAGTTTTTTATTTTTACTTCCACCTAAAAGATTTCAGTTTGTTGTTCAACTGAGTTGTACAGTTTATAGGTTACATTAAAGGTGCAAAAAGTTCTGAAATGATTTATCTGTGTCTCATTTTTTTTTTTTTACATCACAGAAACCTGACATTTTAACGGGTGTGTAGACTTTTTATATCCACCGTTAATGTTTGTTATACAAATAAACTTCTTTTTATACAGGGTTCACCCATGATACAGGATACATAGAGCATTAACAGTTCACCCATGATACAGGATACATAGAGCATTAACAGTACTAAAAGTGCACATCAGAAGCTGTTTTCTTTGGACTGTCTCTTTCTAATTAAATCCCCTAATGCTTGTGTCTCATTGAATCATCATGTGCCCCTTATGAATAGGGGAAGGGGGGATGAGTCATGCATTCAGTTGTGTGTGTAAATTTGTGCTTGAGCTGTTGAGCCATGTGAACAGGTATTTGTTTAATTAGGACTTGTCTGGTAAACATAAAGGGGGACCCAGAGCACCACCTTCTGGCTGTGACTGTGAATATATATTATGCATGAGCAATATTTCCTGTATACCTGCAAAAAAAAAATGAATAAAACGCCTCATCACCGCCTGTCAGATACTCTCTGAAGAGCAACCTAAACATGGATCCTTCTCTTCAGAGACCAAAGCAAGTGTGAACAAGCCCTAAGGGCTCTTTTACACCGGTGTTAAATTGTAAAGCAGCCTTTAACGCGCACTACACACCTGTGAGCATTTTGGACACGTTGCACATGGGTTCAAGTCAAGTCAGCTAATGCTCCTCAAACACCCTGTGAGATGTGGGGGTTATTATTTTTTATGGGGCTAAAATGGAATCACTTTTGACACTTTGCCACCTCAACTCAAACACGCTGTCAACACCATGGACATGTTTAAAGTGCATTTCAATAGAGGTGGCTGCCAAGTGTCAATGCCTGGCAATGCTGCAAGAACATGGATTGCTCTTCAGAAACCATCACTAGTGTGAATGAGCCCTGAAAAGGCAGCAGCCAGAGATGTCACATTTGGAAGGCAATTCCGCCTGCTGAACGCAACCCATTCAAGTGAAAGGGTTGCGTGCAACCATGTTCAAAGCAAACAATTGTGATGCGGAATTTAGAGGGTTAAAATAGGTGGTGAGGAGGTAAGATATTGCCTCTGAAAAGTGATCCAAGCTGGTTTTTGGTAGATCTAAAGGAGTACAATTAGATTGCATAGTGTATAGTGAGCTTAGAAAACCCCCCCAGATAGCAGTAACAAAACAAAGAGGGATTCTAATCCTTCCTTCCTGTATCCAAAACAAGAAAAGAAGGCTTTTGGCTTGACATAGATTTTAATTATTAAGCAAAAACATTTTTGCAAGCGCTTTCAGTCCCTAAAGAAAGGCAGCATTTCTTATTTGGTCTGTTCGCAGTTATTTGTTTTGGCTTTCAGTTTTAACTTGACCTGCTTGCTTACGTGTTCGAGGAAAACTTAGTCACTTCCTGAGGCACAATCCCCTATGAGCGAGCCACGGTTATTAAATTGGGTGTGTGTATTCCTGCTGGCTACATTTAATTCATCTCCGAATTTAAAGGGAAGCACCGCAGTTCTTCATCCGAAACACAAATTGCTGATTGGAACATGCCAAAGATAATTTAGTAATCATAAAGTGATACTAAGCACACACTGTTTCATTTACATCATCTGTTCTCTTTCTGTATGTGGATGATGGCGCTGTAATTAATTTAATAAAAAAAAAATCTAAGTCTTTTTCCTAATCGATATACAGCTGTCACATGACCCAGCTCTTTCCCAACCTGTCTGCAAGGAAACAGGGTCAGGAGGAGCTTGTAGTCCTCTGCTGCTGGCCACATGTTAAAAAAAACAGCCTTTTTGGCATACAAATATATATTTGAAACCAAATCTTTATTATTTTTTGTCATTAACATGGTGTGGGCGGATTTCTGCCAGTCACAGGCTGTGTCACACCCCTTCAGCCTGTGTCTTAAAATAGAAGGGAGGTAAAGCCTCCATCAATCTACATGTAATATCCCGCTGTGTTTAGCTGGTTAGTGGGCATGGAGGAGGAGGGGGGAGTGGGCTGGCATTTACCACCGTGTATACGCCCACATTGTCAGGAATGGACTTGCCAATAATGGTGGGACTCACCTGCCTTGTGGGCTGCAGTACCAGGGCTGGCCAGCGGATGCTTTCAGCAATCAGAGACTCACCCCTGCAGTCAGCCAAACACCTGAAGCTGATTGCAGGGGTTGTATTTAAGGAATGGCCGGACTCACAGTCAGGGCCTTGGTGTGTGTTTTTCCATGGGCCCCTTGTATCTTGTATCCTGTGTTCCTGTTCCTGTTTCTGCCTGACTTGTTGCCGACCCTGCCTGATCCTGACCTCTGCTGACTTCTCCTGTTTGATCCCTGGCTTGTGACCCTGACCATTCTCTGCCTGACCCTCTGCACCACGCTGCCCTTGAGTTACTGAACCCAGCTTGTGACCCCGACCACTCTCCCGCCTGTTCCTGGTACTCCGTTTGCCCGTTTGCTACTGACCCGGCCTGCCTGACGACTCTTGCATTGTATGTATTGTTATCTGTAGGTGGTTTGGTTTGTTTGCACTGTGTTTATGTTTAATTTTGCACTGCGTTTTGTATTGTTAGTCTTAATAAATCATATTGTTTATACCATATCTGAAGCCTGCGTTTCCCTGTGTCAGTCCACACACCTCTGGTCATACCCGCATCCCTGACACACATGTGTGACTGTATTATTATTCTTATACAGGATTTATATAGCACCAACAGTTTGCGCAGCGCTTTACAACATGAAGGTAGACATTACAGTTACAATGCAATTTGGTACAAGAAGAAACAGAGGGTCCGCCTGTATAGTCACATGGGCTGCTCAGATGTGAGAGGGAGGAAATGCTCCACCTAGAAACTCACTGAAAACTGAGCACGTGCAGTAGCTGCCAACACTGCTCTTCAAAAATGCCTAGCTGCATTGGGGACATGCACAGAAGGGGGATAGAGAACAGCAGGATCAACCAAGATTTTTGCAGATTACAGAAAATGAATCCCATAGTGACTGAGTGAGTATGAACAGTATGTAATACCACATTTATTGATAGGTTTTTTTATGACGTGGGTTTACTGACACTTTAACGGGTGAATATGAAAATCTAAATATGCATATCCAATAAATGAAGAGTAGTGACAAAAAGACCTACCGCAAATTTCCTCCCTGCTAAAGAAGACATTCAGTCAGAAATAAATAACAATACAAATTGAATAGCCTATTAGAAAAGGAAATTAAATGGACAGATTGAAAATAAATTGCTCAGCTCTGTTCGGTTGCTTTACTCAACTTCAATTTGCAATTGTCCCCTGTAGTATCCTCTTCCACCACAAGATGTCCTCAGACTTTTGGGTTGAATGGTGGACAGCATCAGTACACCCACTTCCTGAGGCCAGGCTGTCATGTAAGTGAAGGGATGGACACTGCTCAACCGACCCCAGGAGTCCAATGTTAAGAAATGGCCTCAGCCATGCCCTCTGACATGTTTTGCCCCGCCCACTGGGGGGGGGGGGTGCTGGTGACTGCTCTGTGACCAAGTCCCACATGGTTGGGACTAAATGCGTCAGAGGGCATGGCCAGCATGTGGCTGAGGCCATTTCTTTACAGACTCATGCTCCCCTCATCTCATTTGGGATGATCCTTTTCTTTCCATCCATAGCTTGGATCGGCGCCATAAGGTATATTTTTCAGGCTGTCATGGGCCCGCCCCTAGCTTACAAATGGACAGTGAAAGGAGAAGCAGCACAGTGATGAGGTCACTTCTCTGCTTTCTCCTCAAATCAGCATGCGCCTTTTCAGTGCATTTCATTTTTTTGAAGGTATTTATTTAGAGCCAACAATTTCTGCTGTGCAGTGCTTTATATACTGTACATTCACAACAATCCCTGCCCTCAAGGAGCTTACAATCTAAGGTCCCTATTTTACATGCATTTACATACTAAGACCAGTTTACACAGGGGGCCAATTAACCCTCCAGCATGTTTTTGGAGTGTGGGAGGAAACTCACACAGGCACAGGGAGAACATGCAAACTCCAAGCAGGTAGTGTGCTTTTGAGTTTCAAACTGAGGACACCAGTGATACAAGGCAGAAATGCTAACCACTGTGCTGTGGAGAAAATCAATTCAACTTACTTGCTCCTTGTGCTGCTTCTCTCTCCCCCAAGATAAGCTCTGCTGTATGGGGAGTTGCAAGAGGCTGGTGTCTTGTCTGATTCAGGAACTTACACTCCTTGTATTTTGAAAAATATATTTAATGATGTATTAATGAATACATAACTGCATCCGTTTGTATCTTTTATACATGCCTGGAGATCAACTTTAAAGTATAATTAAAGGCATTTTTTTTATTTTGGATAGAGTGGAGAGGGATTAGAACTCCTGTCAGGTTTTTATTGCTGTCTATGTCCCCCTGTAGGGAGATTCGTCCTATTTACCCAAATCCAGTGAAAGAACATCCCAGATTTTGGGTTATCCTCAGAACAGGAATAGCGAGGAAATCTTCCAATGGGGGAGACTAGTTCTGGTGACAACCAGGGATTCCCTCCTGCAGGGATTTCCTCTCACATCCTGTTTTGGGACAAAGAATTGAAGGGAAAGCTACCCAATGGGTCGCAGATGGCAAAACAACTTTTTAACCCTTCCTTACAACATATGAAATTAAAAAAAAATTTTGTCTTTAGTTTTGTTTTAATGGGTATAAACCCTTACCTTGTAAAACAACCCATTCAGTTTAAAGTTGAAAGGCAAAATATTTTTGTATATATATAAAAAAACATTATAAATACCTTGTGATCACATACCCTCTGTTCTCAGCTGCATCAGGAAGACAGAGTTCTAGGGGAGGTGAAACAGCAGGGCAATGGTCTTCCCAGTGAATGGTTGTGTAAGGGGATGGGTGGTTCTCATGATAAGTCTAATCATTGGAGGACAGGCAGGCTGTTCTCCCAGCACAGCCAGAAAACTGGGAAGGATGTGCTGTCCTGAACACTGGTCTTCCCATTGAATGGCTATGCAGGGGAATGTCAGGACAAGTCTGATCATTAGTGGTGAGCAGGCTCAATTCTCCGCACAGCCAGAAAACTGACCATGCTGTGCTGTCATGCCTAGTGTGGTCAGTTTCTAATAGAAAAACAGAGGTACTGGCAGAAACACCAGGGTTTTCACACAAAGGAAGCAATACTAAGAGCACAGGAGACTTTTTCATACAAGTACATGGTATAACAGGCACATATCAGGAATATGAAATGTTGCGTTTACACATTTTTTAAAGCAAACCCGTCTTCCATTGTAGTCTTTAAAAACAAATTCAAGCTCTGCCTCAGAGCCAACTCCACCAGTTGACTGCTGTTAGCTCCCTATGGGGTAAACCACATAAAATAATGCAGTGGCAATTTATCTCTCTTCCAAGTGCTACTTATGTAGATTACACCGTAGGCAGCCATTTGTTCCCATCTGTGTAGAGATCTCTACTCTTAGTACTCTTTAGACTCTTACCTTAGAAAATTGTGGAAAGTATATGAAGTGTGTTTTATTTCCCAGTATACATGAAGAACATCACAAGACCAACGTTTCGGGGGCAAGAAGTTCCCCTTTATGAATGTGCAACATTGATAAAAAAAAAGTCCCCGTATTATCTGACTTTTTGCTGTTCTTCATGTATACTGTGAAGTAAAACATACTTTATATATCTTTTCGGAGTATGCCAACTATCTGTTACTTGGTGCTTGCAGTGCCACCTGATCTATTTTGAATGACCATAGAGGTATGAGTGCGGTATGGAACTTCTGTAGCTTAACCATTAGCCTCCCGGCCTATAGCCGTGGCCGCAAAAGTGCTGCAGATTTCCGGGGTATACGCCATTTGGCATCCTCCCGCACATGTGCAGTTCGCGCAGTTTCAGAGCCGCGCAGTGGCGTGATCTGTCACCGGCCGTGTACCTCGGACACGGCCGATGACAGATCTGAGTACCGGCCCCCGTTGCCGGTACCATGTGACCTGCTGTGTCACATGAAAGTTGTATACAATGGATGGCTTCATTCATGCCATCCATTGTATACTAGTGCCTAGCTGTGAATGGTCACAGCAGGTCACATGCACATGTCATGTGATTAGCTGTGGCCAAATCACAGCTAAGCACAAAAAAAAAAAAACCTGAATAAATCGATGTCACTCAGGTAAATGCTTGCTTATAGCAAAGTAATTCTTTGCTATAAGCAAATTGTGTAAAAAAAAAAAAAAAAAAAATACTGATCACTTCCCCAAAGTAGTACAATGTTACTATGGTAACATTGTACTACTTTGGTCATAGTAAAATATGAAAAAAAAATTAAAATAAAAAAAAAGTAATAAAAAATTAAAAATAATAAAAAAAATATATTTTTTTTTTTCGTTCATACTGTCACCAGTCAGTGTCCCTGTTCACCGCTATGCCAGTTATATGATGACGCTGTACTGCACTGGTGACAGTATGTAAAAAAAAAATAGTGAAAATAATTTTTTTAATTTTTTCATTTTCCGAAAAATTTTGACAAAAAAAATACAACTTCAAAAAACTCGCCATGCCTCTTATGAAGTACGTCGGACTGTCTACTTTGCAAAAAGGGGTCATTTGGGGGATATCTGTACTGTTCTGACATTCTTGGACCTCACGAAATTAGATTGGCCGTCAGTACTTGATCAATATTCAGATCTATACCATAGTTTGTGAACTCTATAACTTTCCTAAAACTAAAAAATACATCCTAATTTGGGTTATTTTCACCAAAGACATGTAGCAGAATACATCTCGGCCTAAATTTATGAAGAACAATTATTTATTTGTAAACTTTTATAACAGAAACAAAGAAAAACGTGTTTTTTTTCAAAATTTTTGGTCTTTTTTTGTTAATTTAGCAAAAAATAAAAACCCCAGCGGTGATTAAATACCACCAAAAGAAAGCTCTATTTGTGTGAAGAAAATGATAAAATTTTAGTTTGGGTACAATGTTGTATGACCGCGCAATTGTCATTCAAAGTGTGAGAGCGCTGAAACCTGAAAACTGGGCAGGAAGGTGTAAAGTTGCCCGGTATTGAACTGGTTAAAACTCCTCAAAATATATTGTCCTGTAATTATCTTAGTATCTCTCCTTTTTGCAGGTCAATCTGGATGCCAGCACGAGGGAGCTAACTGAACACAACCTACTAGTCCCCACACGCTCAACATTTGACGAAGCTCAACGCAGAATTTACGGCCTGATGGAACGCGATTCCTACCCACGATTTCTTCGTTGCGATCTCTACCAGAGTATGCTCCATCCACCCAATGGAGCCTGCTGAGTAAGGAAGAAAAGTACGGTGAGCGTGGGGAGGAGCCAGTTCAGTACCTGGCTAAAGGGACAGCCGTTTTAGCTTTTAAATGGACCGGTTTAGGTTTTCTTGAAGGACTGCATGACCGGTGTCAAGATGGAGTCAGTCATGCCAAAGCTTGCCAGGAGTGGCCATTTTGAACAATAAGTATCTCTTGAAATATGCCCCCATTTTGATCCTGCGCGGACCAAAATGCTTCTATGCCATAGCCTTCTCGGCTAAGCCATTTTTGAACTGTAGAGCTTCTTGCCTTTACTTTTTTTGCCATTTTTGAATCGGAAAGTAGTCACAATTGGCTGCTTTGATTCAAGGTGGAATCTGTCATGTCAGCGCTTGTAGTGGATGGTGACCAGTGTTAACACTAATGGATCTATACAGAGAAAAGTTCTCCCAAAGTGGTCTCGAAGGCCGTAAGGTTGGATCGTCTTTAGGATACGCTTCATCAGTGGTGACCGCTTGCCTAAAATAACTTCCACTTAGAACACTAATTACGTCTGAAGATCAGAGCCAGACAGACAGACGTAGACCTCCCTTGTCTCGTCTTGGAGGCCATTTTGAACACTAATTTTTAATTTAAAGTCATGTTTGTTTTTTTTGGTAAGTTGTAATTAAATAGGTGGGCTTCTCTTTTTTTCTGGTGACCACCAATGGTTGAAGAGTCAAAATCATTGTAATATATTTTAAATTAATTTTTTAATTATTTTTTAAAAAAATAAAGACTTTAATTTTATTGGGTTAAAACCTGCTGATTTCAGAAATGTTATCGAATCTGGGGGTTGTCCTGCCATGGTACACTTTCACCTGCAGGTCGGATCACCATCGTGGTCTAGTTATGCATAACGAAGGTCAGCCATTTTGAACAACGTCACTTGAGCCATCAGCCATTTTGAGCTCAGCCCTCTGTAACTCCATAGAGGTAATGAAAGGCCACATTTTGAAAAATCATTGGCTCAGAGTGCTGCTCCTGCCCTCCATCTCCCCCCCCCCCCCCAAGTCTTCACCTTTTGTTAACACTATGGATAACCTTTGAAGCCTTGCGCTTTTTTCTTTGCACTGTTAAATGCCTTTTGCGCCTTTTCTGCCATTTTTTAAAATGCCTCCATATTGATGCACTGAAGCCATGTCCCGCTCCTGCACCCCAATAATGCACGTTGCTGCCTCAGTTCAGCTGGCCACTATTTATATGGCCCACGTAGCCGTCACCTCTTCATGTCGTCCATTTTTTTTGTGTGTTGAGTCATACTTGTTCGTAATCACCACGTTGGAAATTGTGTCAGACATTTTGAAGAAATTCGTTCCCTAGCAGGGATCCTGATCCTCTCAATAGCCCTTTTCCCAAATTGAGCATTACTTTATTTTCTACCTTTCCGTTACGGCCTGCATTGCCCTCCCATGACTTCCCTGCTTGAGATCCGCAACGTGTTGTACATCATTTACTTGTGGCGATAAGTTTGAAATCAGGTTAAAAAAAGTGTTTTTTTTTGGGGTTATGAAGTCTAAATGTTTTTTATGAGTAACTATGTAACTAGTCTTAAGCACTGAATAAAGATCTACAGTATTCACCTCTGTCTTCTGCAATTTTTTGTTCTCTCAAAGGGTTAAGAGCAATGGTGATTCATCCACAAGCTGCTGAGGTGCCATAAAGTGCTGGCTTGAAGGGCAAGCAAACCTAAACTACAGCTTGGTTTATTTAAAAGGACAATAAAAATGTAACTTTGGCCTCCTCTTAACCAGAATGGCCAAGTGCTTTACAATCATGACTTTCTATTCATTATAGGAAGAAATGGCAGGATTGTCTGAATCATTTCTGAATTTAGCTAAACCTACAAAGCCATTCACAACGCCGCCCCAAACTACATAACTGACCTGATACCCAGGTACTACCCTACCCGTTGCTTCCGCTCCTCACAGGACCTCCTGCTCTCTAGCTCCCTGGTCTCCTCCTCCCACGCCCGATTGCAGGACTTCTCTAGGACTTCCCCCATCCTCTGGAACTCCCTACCCCAATCCATCAGAATGTCACCTACCCTCCTCACCTTCAGGCGCACCCTGAAAACCCTCCTCTTCAGGGAAGCCTACCCCAACCTCTCATAACACCTGACCTTACCTCACAACCAACCTCCTTCATTCCACCCACCATTCCATCCCCTTCAGCCATCTCCTCCTGTGCCACCTTCCCCTCCCTCCTAGACTGTAAGCTCGAAAGAGCAGGGCCCTCGAACCCCTCGTGTAGTGTATTGTTACTGTCTTGTCTCATGTTCTGTCCCCCTTGCTATTGTACAGCGCTGAGCACACCCTTTGGCGCTATATAAATACTGTATAATAATAATAATAAACCTAAATCATCTACTTTTGAAACCCCAGTGTGGACGTCCTTAAAGTCGGGTTTCTCAGCCAGGGTTCCATCTGAGGTTACTAGGGGTTCCTTGTTCAATAACGAGCACTAAGCAACTTCTGCCTCTCAAATGAGTAACCACTGACACCAATGATCTTTTTAGTTGTCTGTAAGAGGGGATTATTCCCACTGATCACAAATGTAAGGGGCATTTTTCCCACTGACCTTAATACTAATATACTGCAAGCTGTAAATACAATAATTATTGGCAGGGGTTCCCTGGAACCAAAAAGTTATATATAAAAAAAGTAATATCAAGGGTTCGTGCATGTTAAAAAGGCTGCTTTAACCACTTCTCATCCGTGCTATATTCAATATACAGCTTCAAAGACGTTCTCCAGTTCTGGGAGGGCGTCCCTGAATGTCCTCCCTTGTGCGTGCTCCCCGCACGCCGCCTGGGTGTGCATCGGGAACTGTCTGTATCCGCTGTCTACCTTGTACACAACGTATCACAGATCGGGGCAGACTGACCATTTGAGCACTCGGGCACTGCCCGAGGGCCCGGGGTCAGTTGGGGCCCCATGAGATGCCCCTGGTACCTTTTTATAGGCTTGGGTGTGGGCGAGGACACGGGGGCCCCATGATCTCCTATTGCCCGGGGGCCCCATGAGTTGTCAGTGAACCCCTGGACACGGGGGCCCCATGATCTCCTATTGCCCGGGGGCCCCATGAGTTGTCAGTGAACCCTTGGATCAGGGTAAAGGGCTAATAACAGCGGCCCTACGCTATGTGATTGCTGTGTCCAGTCACAAGTAATCACAGATATACAAACAACAGGTCTTTGCCTGTTAACGTGTGTGAGGGAAGGAGAGCCAGGGTTTTTTTTTTTTCAAAGCTGTTGTTTGTTTATTTTCTGCAAAAAATGGAAAAAAAGAATTGTGTGGAATATGTTCTTTTACAATAATAAATAATATATATATGGCATGGTATTCAAACTATATAACATAAAGACCTTTACTGAAAGATTTCTGAAACTTTATGTTAAGTCTTATATTATTGTAAGTTCTCTCAGCTGAAGTCAAGCAAATCCTGGAATACAATTCAAGTAACACTGTACTTCTCAATGCAGTTCTCAATCAAGAGAAATCTGTATTTCTGCCACTAGGGGGCACTACAGGGGAAAGTTAAATATAAATATATAGTGCAGCTCTTCCCTATACAAATAAAACAACTATAAATAAAAATATATGGTGAACAAGTAATCAAAGTGAACATGCATCAATAAGGTGAACATGCATCAATACAAAGTCTCTCAAAATTAATCTCTTCAACTTGAATAAGTGATTTCTTCAACTTGAATAAACAACAAAAACTTCTTAATTTTTACCTATATTCTGCGCATTAAGTAGTTTTTTCTTTCCTTCCTCTCAGTAAAATGGTGAGACAACATCTAGATTTTGGAAACATTTCCACAGTGCGATTTCTGCTGAAATTCCTGGAAGTTCGCCCCCCCCCCCCCCCCCCACAGCCTTCTGGAACACTTCACAGGTCCCAGAAGACTGGGACTCATTCACAATGCACAGCGCACTTCATGCATGTGCAGTAGGAAACTGGTTTCCCTTAGTCGAGCAGGCAATACCAGCACCCAATAGCCGATTGAAGAATCGGCTAGGATGAGGACACCACTAGATCCCTGGACAGGTAAGTGCCCTAATATTAAAAGTCAGCAACTACAGTATTTGTAGCTGCTGACTTTTAATTTTTTTTTTTGGAAGGGGGGGGGGGTGTAACTGCTCTTTAACATAAACAGTCCTTGTTATTCCATTTGTAATAAAAAATACAATTTTAAAAAGCACATGTAGTTTATTTTCTGAATAAGCTGAGCTGTACTTTTATTTCAAGCATAATACTTTATATACACCTTACCTTTCCAGTGTAACAAAACAACTTTCAATTTATAAAACTACTCCACCCTGAATATTTTTTTTTTTAGTTTTACCAAAATTTCCTTTTTTTCCAGAAAAAAAAATGGGGGAAAACGTTTTTTCCCCATGGCTTCAAAACTTCCAGTAATTTTACATCTCTAGCTAGAACATGTTTCATCATTGGAGAAAAGTAGGATGAGTTCCCAGCACAGCCAGAAAACTTACCATGGTGTTCGCTCCTGCGTAGTGTGGTCAATTTGCAAAAGCAAAGGGAGTGGCAGGATCACCATGGATTTCACACAAAGGAAGCAATACAAAGAGAACAGGAGACTTTTTAATACAAATACATGGTACAGCAGGCACATATCAGGAATAGGAAATGTTTGGGTAACATATTCTTAACCTCCCTAGCGGTATGATTATTTCAGATTTTTGGTGCTGAAAGTGGTACCATTATTTTTAGAGATGAGCGAATTATTCAAAAATTCGATTCGGCCGATTCGCCGAATTTGCGGGAGAAATTCGATTCGATGCGAATTTATTCGCTGCGAATTTAACTTATTAAAAGGGTTTCTAGGCTTCAGAGAGCCTTTATATTAGTGCAGAACACTGTACCTTTAATTTAAATGCCCTTGGAGTCTGCTGGGGAAGAGAAATAATACTGTCAGTCAGTATGACATGTAGATGAGTGCCGTCGATCTTAGAATCACCGCACACTTCACTCATTTGGGCAGTCACGGGGCACGACGACGAAGAAGAATGAAAAGAAGAATGAAAAGAAGAAGAATGAAAAGAAGAAGAAGAAGAAGAAAAAGAAGAAGAAGAATAAAAAGAAGAATGAAAAGAAGAAGAAGAATGAAAAGAAGAAGAAGAAGAATGAAAAGAAGAAGAAGAATGAAAAGAAGAAGAAGAAGAATGAAAAGAAGAAGAAGAATGAAAAGAAGAAGAGGAATGAAAAGAAGAAGAAGAATGAAAAGAAGAAGAAGAAGAAGAATGAAAAGAAGAAGAAGAATGAAAAGAAGAAGCAGAAGAAGAATGAAAAGAAGAAGAAGAATGAAAAGAAGAAGAAGAAGAATGAAAAGAAGAAGAAGAATGAAAAGAAGAAGAAGAATGAAAAGAAGAAGAAGAAGAATGAAAAGAAGAAGAAGAATGAAAAGAAGAAGAAGAAGAAGAATGAAAAGAAGAAGAAGAAGAAGAATGAAAAGAAGAAGAAGAAGAATGAAAAGAAGGAGAATGAAAAGAAGAAGAAGAATGAAAAGAAGAAGAAGAATGAAAAGGAGAATGAAAAGAAGAATGAAAAGAAGAAGAATGAAAAGAAGAATGAGAAGAAGAATGAAAAGAAGAAGAAGAATGAAAAGAAGAATGAGAAGAAGAAGAAGAATAATGAAAAGAAGAATTCCAGTACAGCAAAAAGTGTATCTGCAGAGAGCTCCGCTATTTCTGACAGTTCATTTACAGCGGTTGAAACATTGTATCTATTTATTTCCGAATAAAAACATCTGTATCCTAAATGGAAACAAATAGATACAATGTTTCAACCGCTGTAAATGAACTGTCAGAAATAGCGGAGCTCTCTGCAGTGACACTTTTTGCCGGCTGATCGGGGAAAATTCGATTCGTGCACCCGAAGTTTGCTAAAATTCGGATTCGGTGCGAATCGAATTTTTCCTAATATCCGAAACGAATTCCACTTCGCCAAGTTCGATTCGCTCATCTCTAATTATTTTGCATGGAAATATGTAGTTTTTTTATTGTAGGCTGTAATTTTTAGGAATAACTCACTGAAATCTGTCCGAACAAGAGTCTATTAAAAATCCCGGGTATGATAAAATTTGAAACACGAAATTATAATTTAAGAAATAATCAAAAAAAATAATAATATAATAATACATTTAATTCAATAATATAATGAAACCAGCAAAGTCGTAAAATCGTTTTCAGTGTCTGATGACGAATTTCCCCACGAATCGTTATCACTCAATTCTGCAAGTGGTTCTGATTTACTATAGCTGTTCTCTAGCTGATCTAAAACCGCTTTTGACCTAAAGGGACACTTTTTGGACGCCATGGACTTTTCTCAGTTTCCAGGCAGAAAGAACAGACAAAATGCAGGCAGGGCACAGGACAAAGCACTCGGGACAAAATGTAAGTGAAATGGGTTGAAACAGCAATGTTTTGCTATGTAAAATTTGTTTGGAAAAAAAATGACATTTTTTAAAATTTTCTAATTTCCCGCCGGCGCCTGTACGTCCCGACGTCACAGGGACTGGAACACAGAAGCCGGATGCTGGCATCGGCCGGAGGAGATGTCCAGGGACGCTGCAGGGGACACATCGTGGGAGCGAAGGACAAGGTAAGCTCTGCAGGGACTCCCTATGCAGCGCCGCATGGTAAGCCCGAGTGTAACTCGGGGTTACTGCTTTTGGCACTGACATTTTACCCCGAGCTACACTCGGGAATACCGCTAGGGAGGTTAAAGTGTTACCACAAAAGCAAAATCAGTCTGTATATGCAGTAAAGCATGCTTGTTATACTCACTGTGGTACCTAAGGGGTTAATCCTCCACATTGCGTAAAAAGGCTGTTTGATCCTGTCTTCTCTGATCCCAAATAAATCTGCTCATAGTACAGAGCCCTAGGAGTCACTCTGGCAATGCTCAATTTGGTATGTATTGCTAGAGAGTTTTTTTGGGGAGCGTTCATGTGATTGGCACGGGGCCAATCAGCACTGTCCAGACAGAGGGTCAGGGGTTATGCAGCCTCAAAGGCCAGTCAGAGGAGAATGAAAATTCCACCTACAAGATTAACCAGTGGTGAGCCAGACACTGATAGAAGTCACCAGACTGCTGTATACTGCTGATGAGAAAAGGTATTTAGCAATTTATATTTACTAAAATAATTGCATTTCCATGTTCTGTGTACTGTTTGTGGTGATTGATTCTCACCTCATTTGCCTTTCTGTGATCAGAGAATCAATCATCTTTTATAACTTTGGCCTGTGTCTGTGGCTGGCCTGGTTTTGACCAACTTCCCCCCAAATTCATGTCATCCTTATCAGTTCCAAATTTGGGCGGAGAATTGCTCATTTGATCATCTCCCTATAAATTTAGACCACTTTATGCGGGAGGTCACAGACGGGGGGGGGGGGGAGGGGTACAGTCACAGACGGGGGCATCGTCCTGTGTGAGTGCATTTTCTGCTGGAGTGCAAAACAGCAGTTTAACTAAAGCAAGAGAACTCAAGCAGCAGGAAGATACAACAAAGAACTCTACTGCATGTTGGATAGACTGCAAGCAAACACCCTGGGAAACATCTCCTACAAGTTTGATTCCTACTCCTCCTTTTCATATTACTATCTTCTCTTCTCAAAATCTCATTTCTTTACCCCTCTGCTCCACCCCAAAGCTTATACATATCACCCTCACTTCTACCATCTCCCTACTACTGCTCTCATCACCTCCTGCTGATACTTTACTCACCTGCTGACCCAAACACCAGGACAGGAAAGCATCTGTACTCATATACATCCCGCTCCCATCTTACTTTCCTTACCCTCCTTCTTCTCCTAAGCTCTGGGGATATCTCCCCAAACCCTGGTCCTCCAGTATCTCACCCCCACACCAGGTACCCTCTTTCCTCCAGGAATAGCCGCAATCCCCTCAATTTAATCTCGATCCTCATGCTCCTAAAAACCACCCTCCCTTTTTCATGTGCGCTCTGAAATCCCTGCTGTCTGTAATAAGCTCACCTCTGTTCATGACCTTTTTGTCTCCCATTCCCTTAACCTACTAGCAATTACAGAAACCTGGCTTCAAGTATCAGTTTCTGCTTCTGTAGCAGTTTACTATGGAGGCCTCCTCTGGACCCACTCACCCAGATCCAGTGGTCGGAAAGGAGGTGGAGTTGGTTTGCTTCTAATCCCACTGAGCAGCTTTCAAGTCCTCCCTAACCCTCCCTCTCTATCCCTCTCTTCTTTCGAGACTCACTGCATTTGGCTGTTTTCTCCCATCTCTCTGAGGATTGCAGTGATCTACCGGCCTTCTGAACTGGTGTCACGCTTTCTTGATGACTTCTCTGCTTGGCTACCCCACTTTCTCTCCTTTGAAATACCCACTATCATTCTTGGAGATTTTAACAACCCCATTAATGTGAATAACCCAGCTACATCCCATTTCTTCAACCTAACCACATCCTCTATCCAACTCTTCAGCCTAACCACCGCCTCTATGCCTTAACACAATGGACACAGTCCTCCACTCACTCTGATGGGAATACATTAGACCTTGTTTTTTCTCATCTTTGCACTCCCTGCAACCTCACAAACACCTCCTTTCCTCTCTATGATCACAATCTCATCACCATTCACAGTGTCCTCGTCTTCAAACACCTATCCCTCCAAGCAGAAAACAATTACCTGCAGAAACCTTCACAACTTAAAACCACTTTTCCACTCTACAACTGACCGCCTCCATGACAGAATCTCTCCTCTGTCCTGCCCTGACCTGGCCACTGCTGTCTACAACAGTTCACTTTCATCCACACTAGACTCACTTGCTCCTCTAACTACATGAAGTATCAGGCCCCAACCATTACAACTGTGGCAGACAGACGACACCAGAAATCGTAAGAGACAGTCATGCGCTGGAGCGATTGTGGCATAAAACCAAATCTCAGTAGGCATTCGCACTATATAAATCTGCTTTCTTAACATACAATTCCTCCCTCCATGCTGCCAAACAAGCCTACTTTGTCACTCTTATTAATACCTTGTCACCCAGTGTTCTCGTTGTCTCTTCTCTAGTTTTAACTCTCTACTTTCTCCACCTCCACCCAGTAACTTACAAGATTGCAAATCATTTCAAAAACAAGATTGATGCGATTCATAGGGGCATCTCTGCCCTGCTATCCCACTTAGCATACCTTATACTAAACCTCCCTCAACACTTTCCTCTTTTGACCTTGCTACTATTGAAGACGTCACTAGTTTTCTCAGAAGCCCGTCTCACTGTGTGCCCCCTGGATCCTGTCCCCTCTCAACTACTACAGTCACCCTCTTCTTCTGTCCTGTGCTCCCTCACTCACATCTTCAATCTCTCCCTCTCTAATGGTGCCTTCCTCACCCCTCTAAAGCATGCACAGATCACTCCCATACTTAAAAAGCCTTCGCTGGAACCCAACAACCTGAACAACTTAAGACCCATCTCCCTACTCCCGTTTACCTCTAAACTCTTAGAACACTTAGGCTGGCCATACACTATACAATTTTCTGTCCAATGTCTGTCCAATTTCCTTTAGATTTACCTTCAACTATGTAGTGCAAGGGCCTGCTTAACTGGATACAACTGAAAGTGTTGTTTAGGTTTGTTCTCATATTATATGGTTTTTGGTCAATCTAAAGCAAAATTCTCAAGAAAATTGTATAATGTATGGCTAGTCTTAGTTTACAATCTCCGAAGCGCCTACCTCACTGACAACAACCTTCTTGACCCTTTGCAGTCTGGCTTTCGCTCACTACACTCCACTGAAACCGCCCTACTAAACTCACTAATGATTTACTAACTGCTAAAACCAATGGCCACTACTCCTTACTCTACTTGACCTCTCTGCGGCTTTTGATACTGTTGACTATCCCCTCCTCCTCAAAAAACTCCACACTCTTGGGCTCCAAGACTCTGCTCTCTCCTGGTTCTCCTCCTACCTACCTTCAGTGTTACCTATACCTCTGTCTCCTCCTCTCCACTTCCTCTTTCTGTAGGGGTCTCTCAAAGTTCTGTCCTTGGTTCCCTTCTCTTCTCCATCTACACCTCCTCCCTTGGTCACTTGATAAACTCCCATGGCTTTAAGTGCTATCTCTATGCTGGAGATACACAAATCTATCATTCTACTTCTCACCTCACCCCTTCAGTCTTTTCTCGCATTACTAACCTACTAAGTGACATATCAGCATGGATGTCACTCCACTTCCTCAAACGAAATCTTTCTAAAACTGAGCTCTTAGTATTCCCTCCAGCCCGTGCCCCCTCCCCTGACTTCTCCATTAGGATCAATACAACCATCAGTCCCTCCCCTCATGCCAGGGTACTAGGTGTAATCCTAGACTCCCATCTGTCCTTTCAGCCCCAAATCCAATCACTGTCCAAATCTTGTAGACTTCACCTCCGCAACATCTCCAAGATACGCCCGTTCCTAACCTCTGAAACCACTAAGCAACTTATTCACTCCCTTGTTATCTCTCACCTTGACTATTGTAACTCCCTCCTCATTGGCCTACCTAATCGCAGGCTATCCCCTCTTCAGTCTATCATGAATGCTGCTGCCACACTCATCCACCTTACTAACCATTCTGTATCTGCCACCCCTCTCTGCCAATCCCTCCACTGGCTTCCCATTGCCCAACGAATAAAATTCAAAACATTAACAATAACATATAAAGCCATTGATAACTCTGCCCCAAATTACATCACCAATCTTGTCT
Organism: Staurois parvus; assembly: GCF_062004578.1. Lineage (NCBI taxonomy): Eukaryota > Metazoa > Chordata > Amphibia > Anura > Ranidae > Staurois > Staurois parvus. The sequence continues at coordinate 3,482,092 of NW_028318929.1, forward strand.
CCAAATATCAACCAAACCGTCCTCTCCACTCCTCCCACGACCTCCTGATCTCTAGCTCCCTTGTCTCCTCCTCCCATGCTGATCTCCAGGACTTCTCCAGAGCCTGTCCCATCCCCCTTAACCTTTTACCCCAATCTATCCGACTATCGTCTACTCTGCCCACTTTTAGGCGATCTCTGAAAACCTATCTCTTCAGGGAAGCCTATTCCGCCTTCAGCTAATAACGGAATCTTCTATTCCTCCTATCAGTTCATCCCCCACAGTTATTACCTTTTGTACCACCAGCCCCTCCTTCTTAGATTGTAAGCTCCAAGGAGTAGGGCCCTCCTAACCCTCTTGTATTGAACTGTATTGTCTCCCTTTAGATTGTAAAGCGCTGAGCAAACTGTTGTTGCTATATAAATCCTATATAATAATAATAATGCAAGAATGGGCTACCATCAGTCATGATGTTGCTCAGCAGTTGATAAACAGCATGCCAGGGCGAATTGCAGAGGTCTTGAAAAAGAAGGGTCAACACTGCAAATATTGGCTCTTTGCATAAACTCAGTGTATTTTTTTTTTTTTTTCATTAAAAACCTTTGACACTTATGAAATGCTTGTAATTATACTTCAGTATACCATGGTATCATCTGACAAAAAGATCTAAAAACTCTGAAGCAGCAGACATTGTGAAAATTAATATCTGTGTCATTCTGAAAACTTTTGGCCTCGGCTGTACAGATACTTTATTCTGCTTTGCTAGTCTTATGATATACACTACATGCTACACTGCCGGTTTGACCCATCAGCATCAAATCCAAGAATTTTCGAGTGCCTGGGAGGCATAGATGCATCATAGATTTTGACAGAATGTTGGTAAAGTTTGACACTGATGAGCAAAACCACCTGTGTGCATGAGGATTTACTCAGCTCTGTCACTCTACAGCTTCAGTTCAGCTTTTCTAGAAAAAAATGAAATCTTCCTCCCCCCGAGGGGTCCATTAAACAATATGGAGGAGGATAGGTACCCCAGGAGGCTGCATTGCTAAACCAGTAAATCTGCCACCTGGCTTGCTGTGAATTGTGCCAAAGGTGTGAATATGCCAAGACTAGCTGAGCAGAATTACAAATTACTTAGCAAGTAGCACAGCACATTTATATGTACAGTATTTCATTTGTGCAGTTAGCCGTTTGCCTGCTTGCACCTAAAATATTTTTTTTTCGGATTGGAAATAATCAGTAGTTCCAAACCACATACATCTTTGATCCTATTGAGTTCATAAGTTCAGTCCTCGATGGAAAATGAAAAGACTTCCACTTCAAAGAGATTACGCATCTGTCTGCTGTTAATAAAAGTGGGACTACTTCACAATCAGCTGTAGTGTCATTCTTAACTGGCGAGCTCGGAACACCAGCCAAGGTGTTATTTTAGTTTCCAAATATATAGAAAAATCCTGTCCAGGCCATCTTTATAAATCCAAAGGATTTTTATTAGGCTTTATAGTAGAACCTTACCTCCTTCTGTACTGTAGCTCCTGACAATAGGCTGTTCCAGTGCAATTGCTGAAGTCCTTCAACATGAAAGCTAAGTAGAAGATTCTTCTATTGTCCCATTTTACAGTGATACAATATCAGACAATCTTTAAGCTGCTGTATACCTTAAAGTGTCATTAAACCCAGACTATGAAAAACTCTCATTGCATGCTATATTATTATTATTATACAGTATTTATAAAGCGCCAATAGTTCGCTCAGCGCTGTACATTACAAAGAGGGACAGAACATGTGCAAGAACAATACCAATACAATGCAAAACATGAGGGGATCGAGGGCCCTGCTCTTTCGAGCTTACAATCTAGGAGGGAATATATATAACAAAGTGTGCATACTCTAAAATCCACTGGTTGATCCTACTTTCAGCTATCCCTCCCATCTTCTTCCCCCCATTGTGTCTCCACTGCAGCCTGAGATCATGTAGACCAGCTATTGTCATCTACTGAGCATGCTCCAGTTTCAGTTCCCTTGTAAACTCATTTCCTCCTTTTTCTTATCTGTGCAGCCCATGTGACTATAAATATAAATGACACTCCCCTCTCTCCCTCCTTCTCCATGTCCTCCTATTCCTAAACACTATGGGGGCGGGATATAGAATGCTGATTGATTACATTCACTAAGAAACTCACAAAAAAAAGTTTAGTTTTAATATAAATCAGTATTAAGTATATCAAATGTAATTGCTAATACATGTAAAGTAAAAAAGAGCCTTGGATGTAGATGCCTTCTGAACAAAATGAAATCTAGTGTCAATCATCTTTCACTCTGCCTACACCATAGTAATGCACAAAAATGCTCGTTTAGATATTTATGATTTAATTTGAATTGCTCTTCTGAAACTGTTTTTTTTTAGTCATGTGACTGGCACTGCACTAATCAGGGCTGTGCAGACATGGACTCATACTACAGTACTAGAAGTCCCTCCCAAAGATCTTTCCCTGCAGATGCCAAAGAATAGGGAGATCATGTGATCACACAGCAGCACTGCAGGAATGAGGTACTTAGAGGGTTTAAAAAAATACAGTAGCAAAAATTTTTGTTTTGGGAAATTTCAGTCATTAATCCAGTGTTTCTCAACTCCAGTCCTCATGGACCCCCAACAGGTCATGTTTTCAGGATTTCCATTATTTTGCACAGGTGATTTGATCAGTTTCACTGCCTTAGTAATTACCACAGCTGTTTCATCTGAGGGAAATCCTGAAAACATGACCTGTTGGGGTTCCATGAGGACTGGAGTTGAGAAACACTGCATTAATCTGACAGTTAATGAGTACAAAATGAAAGTAGTTTTCAACTGCAGATAGGAAAAATATTGAAGGACAAAGATGACATTTTTTTATTGAATTAACACTTTTTTTTAAATTTTTTGATGCAAGAATGCAGTTCACAAATAGTCACAACATTTGGCCAGTAAAACAATACAAAATTGAAAGCATACAGTTTGTTAGCATAGTTTGAGAACCAGGTATCAGCGCTGGGTCAGAGGGATTAAGAAACAAAAAGATGGATGACAGTCAAACAACAAGCAGATGATGAAAAGAGGAGAGGCTTTAGCTGTTAAAGCGTAAAATATATTTTAATTTTAATTGGAGGATAGGAAATCAATTGTAGGTTCATTGCTTCACATTTTTTAAGATGGATGTTTTTTTTTGCCAGCTTTGAAAAATCGTACGTATTGTAGTGCTCATGTTCTTGGAAAACCATAATCCGAAAGTAGAACTTTCATTTGCAACGAGTCTTCGTTCAGGAAATACATTAACTAAATGAGAACAGATTGTAGTGTGGTGTATTGAGTCTAATGTAATGTTAAACCATTTTGATAAAAAGATTTCCCTTGCAACAAGAAAAGGATTTCCCACACCGCAAACTCTTTCACTACCTACAAATCAAGCACTTCCTGCATTCCAAAGTTTGCTTTTCCTGACGGGCTGAGAATGCTCTTCTCTTCTGAATCTTAATGCAACACCAATCCTCATGCACTTGATTTATTATCCATACTGTATTCTTTACCACTGCCCCCCCCCCTCAACATCTTCTACTTATGCTCAAAAATGGCCATTAGATCTAGGAGTAGAGCTAGACACCCAGGATTGGTCACTAAATCTTGTTCCACTAACATTCTAATCATCAAGACAAATTAATATTTTTTTTGTTTTTTTTTATTATTATTATATCTTTTATTAATTGTACCTTATAAAACAAACATCTCAAATATTACAATCGTACATTTTCCATATCAAATTTTACAAAATCCCTACCTTGGCCAGTCCCCTCCTACTATTCTTTTATTTTCATCCTGTTCCTCTATCTACCTCTTCCATCCGTCCTCCATTTTCCTCTCTCCTTCCCCGACTAGCAGTAATGATAAAGAAAAGAAAAAGAAACCTTCAATTGTTCCCTTTCCCCTCTTCTGCACTCGTATCTGTTCTAAGTATCTCTTAGTTGTTTTAAAATCTATCCATTTTTCCCAGGTTTTTTAAAAAAAAAATGTAATTTTATCCTCTCCAGTATGGTATTGTTCCTCCATCCTGTATATACAGTATCTCACATCCCTCACATTTTTGTAAATATTTTATTATATCTTTTCATGTGACAACACTGCAGCACTCATACGTCCATTTCCCAAAGACAACCTCTGGATATGACGCTGAACATGTGCACTCAACTTCTTTGGTCGACCATGGGGAGGCCTGTTCTGAGTGGAACCTGTCCTGTTAAACCACTGTATGGTCTTGGCCAATGTGCTGCAGCTGTTTCAGGGTTTTGACAATCTTTTTATAGCCTAGGCCATCTTTATGTAGAGCAAGAATTCTTTTTTTCAGAACCTCAGAGAGTTCTTTGCCATGAGGTGCCATGTTGAACTTCCAGTGACCAGTATGAGAGAGTGAGAGCGATAACACCAAATTTAATACACCTGCTCTCCTTTCACACCTGAAACTTTGTAACACTAACGAGTCACATGACGCCGGGGAGGGAAAATGGCTACTTGGGCACAATTTGGACATTTTCACTTAGCGGTGTACTTACTTTTGTTGCCATCGGTTTAGACATTAATGGCTGTGTGTTGAGTTATTTTGAGGGGACATCAAATATACACTGTTATACAAGCTGTACACTCACTACGTCACATTGTAGCAAAGTGTCATTTTTTTTCAGTGTTGTCACATGAAAAGATATAATAAAATATTTACAAAAATGTGAGGGGTGTACTCACTTCTGTGAGATACTGTATACTCCACTCTGTATATCCAGTCTTTTATTTGTGGGGTTTCCCGAATCTGACAAAATCTAGGGATCAATCATTTTGCTGCATTTATTAAATGAAATATCACCATGTTTTTATATTGTTTCACTGTAAGATCCAAGTTGTGAAATAAACAGACCCAAGGGTCTTTTGATATGCTAGTTCCTGTTATCTCCTGTATCTGTTGTATTATTCCTTGCCAGAACTCCTGTAGTTTAGGACACTCCCACCATATACAGTTGCAAGAAAAAGTATGTGAACCCCTTGGGATTACGTGGAGTTTTGCATGAATTGGGCATAAAATGTGCTCTGAACGTCATCTAAGTCACAACAATAGAAGAACACAGTCTGCTGAACATAATACTACACAAACATTAGATGTTGCCATGGTTTAATTGCATATAACATGTAAACATTCACAGTGCAGGGAGGAAAAAGTATGTGAGGCCCTAGCTTAATGACTTCTCCCAGAGCTAATTGGAGCCAGGAGTGAGCCAACCTTGACTCCAATCAGTGTGATGATATTGGATGTGTTGCTGACAGCTGTCCTGCCCTTAAAAAACACACACCTGTTTTGGGTTTACTGGTTTCAAGAAGCACTGTCTGATGTGAACCATGCCTCGCAGAAAAGAGCTGTCAGAAGACCTACGATCAAGAATTGTTGACTTGCATGAAGCTGGAAAGGGTTACAAAAGTATCTCCAAAAGCCTTGATGTTCATGTGTCCACGGTAAGACAGACGGTCTACAAATGGAGAAAGTTTAGCACTGTTGCTACTCTCCCTCCAGATCGTTGTGCAGGTCTGATCTGCAACTACAGGAAACGTTTGGTTGAGGTTATTGCTGCCAAAGGAGGGTCAACCAGTTATTAAGTCCAAAGGTTCACATACTTTTTCCTCCCTGCACTGTGAATGTTTACATGTTATGTGCAATTAAACCATGGCAACATCTAATGTTTGTGTAGTATTATGTTCAGCAGACTGTGTTCTTCTATTGTTGTGACTTAGATGACGTTCAGAGCACATTTTATGCCCAATTCATGCAAAACTCCACGTAATCCCAAGGGGTTCACATACTTTTTCCTGCAACTGTATGTGCCATAGGTCCTGCCATCCTACAACCCATCCAACATAAAGGTGAATTCTGTGGTTGTTGCTTATTTGCCACACTAGGTGTACAATATCATTTTGCTAAACATTTATAGTTCATTTCTACTATGTTCATATCTACAGCACCATGTGTTAATTTAAATATTTTATTTTTTTCTTGCTCGTCCAATTTTAATCCAAGCTCTTTTTTCCACTTTTCCAAGAACAGTGGAGAAACAGATCCAGATATATTAGTAAGGATCTTATAAATGCAAGAAGGTACATGTTTAAGTATTGTTTCCTGGCTAAAAAAATGTTCCAAATTATACATGTCCTCCACCGCCCTTAGTGGCTGCTGGAGCGCTACAACAAACTGTCTCAGTTGATAGTAACACCACTCATCTAACATAAAAAATAAACTTTTCTTGTTTTTTAAATCTAAAAAAGAACACAATTCCCCTTTTTCAGTGATATCTTTTAAACATGCATTTTTATCTTTTATCCTTTTACCTGCAATATTCTCTTTCCCCGGAGGGAAGAGCTCTGTTCCCTCCAACGGTATTAACAGTGAATTGTACTCCCACCCCATTTGCTTATGAATTCTATCCCATGCCCTTATAAAATGTTAAAGTGCTTATATTTTCAGAAAAAATTCAATACTGTTGTGGGAGCCAAACTGTCTTATCTAATTGTGATCCATTGTGTGTGTTTTCCATTTGTACCCAAATTTTCCCTCGTGTATTATATATCCAATCAGCTATTCATGAAATCAACACAGAACAATAATATCTCCTAAAATTTGGCACATCTAAACCCTCATTAGTTTTATCTCTATACAGTACTTCATAACTAACCCTTGGTTTTTTTATTTACCCATATATTTTTAAGTATCTTTTTTTATAATGCCAAGAATGACCCCAGTAGATATATTGGGAGCATATGAAATTTATACAGGATCTTTGGAACTATTACCATCTTTACCATATTTATGCAACCCACCCAAGAGAGTGACCCTATTGATATTCTCCTCAGTTCATCCTTTAACTCATTTATTAATTGGATATAATTCATCTGATAAAGGTTCTTTAACAAGGGGTTAACTTTACTCCTAAATAACTCAATTCTCTTTTTCTCCATACAAAGGGAAAATCTTTCTGTATAATCTGCTTCTCTGTCTTCCAAGCTGTAATATTTAATATCTCTGATTTTGAAGGGTTAATTTTCAGGTTTGATAGCTTTCCATAATATTTTAACATTTTCATTAGGTTGGGTAATGTTACTCTAGGGTTCACGATATAAAATAACATGTCGTCTACGTAAGCCGCAACTTTATGTTCTTCATCTCCTATCAAAATTCCCTTTACGTCTGTATTCCTTTGAACAGTTGCTAATAACAGTTCTAAAGATATAACAAACAGCAAAGGAGAGAGTGGACATCCTTTCTTTGTTCCATTATACATTTTGAAAAATTGTTACAATGTACCATTTAACCTTCACTGCTGCTGATGGAAAACTGTACAGCTTTTTTATCCATTGTACCATCCTGGGTTCAATTCCTAATACCTCCAATGTGTCAATCATGAATCCCCAATCCACCCTATCAAAAGCTTTTTCAGCATCAATCAACAAAACTAATGCCAAACCAGTTTCTCTCTTACTCTTTTTCAAAATAAGCAGTGATCTCAATCCATTATCCCTTCCCTCCCTCCCTGGTACAAATCCCACCTGATCTATATGTATCTAACCCGACATCAACTCCATCCTGTTTGCTAAAACCTTTGCATATAATTTTGTGTCTATATTTAGTAGTGATATAGGTCTATAACTGGCACATTGGGATAGATCTTTCCCCTCTTTCGGTATAATTGTAATGTATGCCTGCAGCGACTCCTCCCTCATTTCCATCCCCTCCCCTAGTGCATTCATGTGCAAGCACATTTTAGGCACAAGTTGTTCTTTACATTTCCTATAATATCTTAACTTATAACCATCTGGTCCAGGGCTCTTTCCTGCAGCTGTGCTCTTCAAAGCTGCATAAATTTCCACCTGCAATATTGTTTTTTCTAAGGCTACCAACCTCTCTTCCTCTAACCTGGGTAATCCGGCCTCTTTTAAATATAACTGCCTTTCTTCCTTTCTTTCTCCCTCTGATTCTTTCGAGTTTTTAGGTTTTATATCGTATAATTTGCTATAATATTTTTGAAACATTTTAGCAATATCAGTGGTTGAATAAACCATTTCTCCAGTCTCATCTTTAATTTTCGCTATATAATTCCTCGATTTCCTTTCCCTTAACTATCTCATTAAATATTTTCCTGGTTTATTCCCCCACCGATATCTTTCTTTTGCCACCATGTTAAAGACTCTTCTCATTTTCTGTTCCATTATATCCTTTAATTCTCTTTTTAAAATTATCTCCTCATCTTTTTTCTTTTTATATAACTGTTCTAGGTCATATAATTCCTCAGGTAATAATTTTATTTTCTTTCCCTGTTCTGTCTTTTTTTTGGCCCCTATCAAGATTAGAATTCCTCTAATGTAAGCCTTATGAACTTCCCAGACTGTAGCAACAGATACCTCTTCAGTCTCACTAAGTATAAAATATTGCTTTATCTCCTTCTTTAATCTCAGCTCCGTCTCCAAGTCCTGTATAAGCGTCTAATTTCGTTTCCAATTTTCCACATGTTACTTCTGTTCCGTTCCCTTCCCTTCCCAACCTTAATCTCATTGTGACAGGTGCATGGTCTGATAATGACATTACCTCAGTATTGGAATTTACCAAAGATTGTGTTCTATCATTATATAGTTCAATCTTGAGTATATCATGTGCACCTGAGAGAAGGTATAATCTCTTGAATGTTTCATTCTCTATGTGTCCAGCAATTGACACTGGCATAACATTTTTTTAACCAACTTTAGACTACTACCTCGAACCCTCTGCGCCCGTGATGATGTGTGCATCCACGGATCCATGCAAAAATTAAAATCTCCTGCCACAATCAGCTGACCCTTCTGAAAGTCCATAAGTTTTCTTAATAAACTCTTCAGGTATACCATTGGGTTCTTATTAGGTCAATAGATATTCACTAATGTACATTCTATTCCCTGTAATTTCCCTCTCAAGAACAAAAACTGAACGTTTGAGTCCACCAATCTATCTTCCATAGCAAAGCTAACATTTTTTACTAACCCAATTGCCACCCCTTTTGCACGTTTGATTGGTGAGTCCGCATAAAACCAAGGTGGATAGTATTTGTAGTATAACTTAACATTTGTATCCTGGGATAAATGTGTCTCCTGTAAAAACACAACATCAATAGAACGTTGAACAATTTCCCTAAGGATCTTATGACTTTTAGTCGGAGTGTTCAATCCTTTCACATTATATGTCATGAAATGACACACATTCATTCCTACTATTTCATCTATTCTCCATCTATATACCAACTCAAAGGGGTACAGATATATGCATTTTGGAACAGGATGAAGTTTTCCTCAGTGTGACCTTTACCTCTTCTTCCGCTTCCTCCTCCCACCTCCCCTCCCTACTCATAAAACCCCTTGGCCCATATTCTAGCCCTAGAATCAGTTGTGTTTAATTCCCACTATCAATTCCTCTTTGGGGTGAGACTCCGATCACATACACCTATCTGGACCACTATCTCCAAACTTTAATTACCAGTGTAATATTGAGCCTCCTGATACCCTTCTTTTGATTTTTTCCCTTCTTCTTTCTCCCTTCTTTCTTCCTTTAAGAAACAAGAAACAGTTTTTTTAATTTTCTTACTTTTATTCTCTTCTCCTTAGTTTCCTTCCACCCTACCCCCTTACAGTGTCTACCTTTATACTTTGTATCTAGTCAGCTATTTCCAAAGAAAAAAAACAACAGGAAAGAACAAGAACCAGGAATTGCAGCCTTTCTATCTTACTCTCTATTTAGAAACCAATTGCCAGATGTTTTTTTTCTTAATTCTGTACTTTCCTTGGTCCCTTCAGACCATCCTGGAATATCTATTAACTGTAGGTCTAGTCTTTCACAAAAGGCCTATAGATCCTCCGGGAACCACAACCTCGCCGATTGTCCATCTTTCCACCCAATCAGGGAAGCCCCAGCTATATCAAACATTCCCCTTGCTCATCAAGTCCAATAATGGTTTCAAAGCTCTTGTTCTGGCCAATGTCTCTGGTGCTATGTCTGCAAAAATTCCATGCAGCTTCTTCCAGATATTAACTTTATCTTCATAATGATGAAATCACACAATTACATCTCTAGGAGCATCCGGGACCACTCCCTGGGGTCACTTAATCCTGTGCACTCTATCTATTTTTAGTTGTTCTGTCATTGGCCTACCTATTATCGGATTTAATATTTTTCTCATTTCGTCCAATAAATCTCCTGATGTTACTTCTGGTAGGCCTTGGATTCTCAAGTTGTTTCTTCTATTTCCATTGGTATCTCTGTATGCTAGCTTCTTTTGCTCCCTGCGCATTTCCTCAACTTGCGCTTCTAGGTTAATGATTACTTGTGCATGTTTCTCTAATTTTTCCTCTGTCTCTTCTACTAGAGATAGAACTTGTCCCAAATCATTATGTAATACGACCATTTTATCCTTTATTGAATGCTCTAATTTTGCAAACATCTCTGCAATTTCTGTTTTCGTAGGCATTTGCAAACATTCCTTGTTCTTCTATGTTTCTAGAGTCTATTTCACTTTCCATGTTAATAGATTCTTTAATCTGGTTCAAATTTGATGCTCCTAATGACAGTCTGGATTTGTCTCCATTGTTATTTCTCAGCTCACGCCTCCCCCTTGTCTCTCATGGGTATGACCCTCTAGACTTTTCCAGTAGTGTATTTAGGTTTTGTGCTGCCCCAGGCAACACAAAAATCAGGTGCCCCCCCACGGAGAGAGCCTGCCATTGACCAACAACACCCCTGCCCACCTCCCACCTGACAGAGCCTTCCACTCACATCCCCCCCGGTGAGAGAGAGAAAGATACTCACCTTCAAAGCTCCCTAGGAATGAGAGTTGGGCTCTCCATACACTATAAAGCAGCCCGCAATCTCTCTAGGATCCCACCTGGTCCCTATGCCGCATGTGTCCCTTCTGCCATCCCTTCTTCCGGAGGGTGGTGCTGCCCCCCTAAAAAATGCCACCCTAGGCAAATGCCTTGTTTGTCCTGCGGTAAATACGCCCCTAGACTTTTCTCCTGTGGCGGCATATATTTCCTTATTGTACTAGATTGGGGAGTTTTTGTTCCTCCCCTTTAACAGATCTACTCTTCATGCTGTTACAAATTGTCCTTTCATCACTGTGACTCCGAATCAAGATAATATTTTTCAAATTTTGCAACTTAATAAAAAATTCCAAACAGATGTTCTTTTCTTCTATTATACAAGGTACAGCACACCAAAGAAAATTCAGCCTCTTGCTCCTTATCTTCTATGACTGGGTGACCCCTTTCTTTTCCTTTTTCCTTTCCTTAAATGTATTGTCCCCAGGACCCCTCCTAGAGCCTCCTGTAGAATTTTAACATCCACTCCTCTTAAGTACAGACACTGTATTTGATGATAATCAAAAACATTTTTGCCACTACCTGTGGCAACTCACCATCACTGTCTGTATCCCATTTGAAGGGGACCTCATATTTGTTCCTCCAGTCTAGGGTCTTGTTACAGAGGCAGTCGCTTTAACTCACCGGGGGTCACCCTCCGTGGGTAACTGGACTGCTAAATGGCTGTATGGTCAGTTCCTAAAGGATTCTAGCAGCAGATAGAAAATTCCCAAAAGTCGACTATATTCCTATTACAAGCAACAGTTTCAAATCGCATGACAAGTTGTATCCTATTGTCGGCAATAGAACTGTTCAAATCGGTTTGACTCTGATTTTGTGGTGTCGCAATGATTTGATAAAATGGTTCCTGCACTACTTTTTCGCGATTTCAGGTGCGAATTGCATAGACATCAATGTATGAAGTCTCACAGATATAATCCAAGTAGCATCTGAAGTCGCACTGACATGCGGCTTTGAAATTGTGTGACTTCAAGTGAAGTTGCACGATTTCAAATTCAGATCCAATGTGAACAAGGGCTAAGTGTTGTTTCTCTCTGGTGTATCGTTTCTCTGTTATCAGCATGTGTCACCGCCTCCTCTGTGATACTGACAGATGAAGAAGGATTTTATCTCATTTCAGACCTTTATAGGGATGTATAAAAGAGAAGACTGCACATAAACAAGTAAAATTTATGTAGGATGACTTGTTTCATACAGTATCTGTGTATTTGAGGCTATTCACTTCACTGGGTATATGTGAGGGCTTAAAACCACATTACCCTAGGTTCACACCTAAGTGTTTTCTACAGTGTTTTGCGTTTTGAAGAAACACAGTACAGCCCATTTAACATGGTTTCCTATGAGACATGTTCACATCTCTGCGTTTTCACTAGGTGTGTTTTTTAGAAAGGGTCAGGGACTTTTTTGTATGCAAAAAGTTGCATTTTTGGGTCTATAGGCTTCAATGGAAATGCAGCAGAAAAGCAGGTATTGCATTTTTTATGCGTTTTTGCTGTATTTTTGATGCGGTTTGCATTTTCAGTCTGCCTAGCAACAAGAAAAATAAAAAAAATAAAATAAAACTCAGCAAAACGCATCAAAAACGTGTAGAAACGAGTCAAAAACATGTGCAAAACGCAGTGCAGAAACGGGTCAAACACAACCTGCATAGGTGTGAACCTAGCCCTAAGGTAAAAAACCTGCATGCAGCCCCTCCCCAACCCCCAGCCACCCCTTATTCTTAACTGAGGCAACCTCAATCCAGCGCTGTGCACAGAAGCAGCTGCTCGCTCAGCTCTCTCCCTCCTCATTGGCACAGAGACAACTGCTGTCCATCACATCCAGTGAGGGAATGAGGGCTGGTCCAAGCCGCACTGTATGTGTCAAAGGAAACACAAACCTGGCATGGGAGTGGGTGCGCATGAATGCCCCCATGAGTGTGGCTTGCTATGGGGACATTCGGCAGGGGGGAGGAGCTAGGAGTGCCCACGGATTCGGATCAGGGCTGCTTTGTGCAAAACCATTGTACATAACAGATTAGTATAACATGTTTATTATTTTAAAGAAAAAAAATATGTTTAAAATCACTTTACCAGTTGCCAGGAATTCATCTTTAAATGTTGTAGTTTAGGCTTGACCATATTAAAGTAAGAAACTTAGGGTTGCACCGATACCTATTTTCTATCCGCGAGTACAAGTACTAATACTTTCAGTCAAGTACTCACCAATACATTTGCAGTTTGCATACAAAATGAATGGGCTCAAATCGCACTGCAACAAATCGCATGCGATTTGAACAAGAATGTGGTGTGATTCCTGTCCAAAGCTCATGCGATTTACCGTACTACTGTGTGATCCCACAATAGAAAGACTGGGAAGCGCCATCTAAGAAGTGCAGCAATGGGCAGTTTTAAATGTTATTACAACTCTCATGTCAAAAGTGTATGATATCTTGCATGTCAAATCCAAAACTGGCCACTTGTCGTGCTCACAGGCCTGGAGGAGATGTAGGAAGTTCCAGGACCTCTGTGGGTATAGGGCAGAAGTGATGTCAGCTTGGGGGCATCCCACACAGAGGCGCCTAAATTATATAGATATATTCACTTTATCCTAAGCCGTTTGCCTAGTTACAACGTGAAATATCATCATGAATTCAGATTGTATTGGTATTGGGTCCCTGTTCTGCTGCGCCCTGTAGAAGTCACCTACTGTGGCTGTAATCGCGACATTTCGGGTTCTGCCATAGCTTTCTGTAGTAAAAAAAATATATATATATATATATATATATATATACACAGTATATACACTATATTGCCAAAAGTATTGGACCAGCCCTCCAAATCATTGGATTCAGGTGTTCCAATCCCCTCCATGGCCACAGGTGTATAAAATCATCACTTAGGCATACAGACTACTTCTACAAACATTTGTGAAAGAATGGGTCGCTCTCAGGAGCTCAGTGAATTCAAGCGTGGTACCGTGATAGGTTGCCACCTGTGCAATAAGTCCATCCATGACATTTCCTGGCTAATAAATATTCCACGGTCATCTGTTAGTGGGATTATAACAAAGTGGAAGCAACTGGGAACAACAGCAACTCAGCCACCAAGGGGTAGGCCACGTAAAATGACAGAGCGGGGTCAGCACATGCTGAAGCGCACAGTGCGCAGAAGTCGCCAACTGTCTGCAGAGTCAATAGCTAAAGACCTCCAAACTTCATGTGTGCTTCAGATTAGCACAACAATAGTGCGTAGAGAGCTTCATGGAATGGGTTTCCATAGCCGAGCAGCTGCATCCAAGCCTTACATCACCAAGTGCAATGCAAAGCGCCGGGTGCAGTGGTGTAAAGCACGCCGCCACTGGACGCTAGAGCAGTGGAGACGTGTTCTCTGGAGTGACCAATCACACTTCTCTGGCAATCTGATGGACGTGTCTGGGTTTGGCGGTTGCCAGGAGAACGGTACTTGCCTGACTGCATTGTGCCAAGTGTAAAGTTTGGTGGAGGGGGGATTATGGCGTGTGGTTGTTTTTCAGGGGTTGGGCTTGGCCCCCTAGTTCCAATGAAGGGAACTCTTAAGGTGTCAGCATACCAAGACATTTTGGACAATTTCATGCTCCCAACTTTGTGGGAACAGTTTGGGGATGACCCCTTCCTGTTCCAACATGATTGCACACCAGTGCACAAAGCAAGGGCCATAAAGACATGGATGAGGGAGTTTGGGGTGGAGGAACTTAACTGGGCTGCACAGAGTCCTGACCTCAACCCCATATAACACACTTTGGGATGAATTAGAGCGGAGACTGTGAGCCAGGCCTTCTCATCTGATATCAGTGCCTGACCTCACAAATGTGCTTCTGGAAGAATGGTCCAACATTCCCATAGACACCCTCCTAAACCTTGTAGACGGCCTTCACAGAAGAGTTGAAGCTGTTATATCTGCAAAGGGCGGGGCCAACTCAATATTGAACCCTACGGACTAAGACTGGGATGCCACTAAAGTTCATGTGCGTGTAAAGGCCAGCCGACCAATACTTTTGGCAATATAGTGTACATTTAAATCTGTACATAGCATGTGATGATAGTGACCTCCTCTGGCTGTTTTAGGGAAGCATTTCATTAATAGCTACACTGTACTGTATGTGCTTGGTCAATAGTGCTGGGCAAGTATGCACTGGTTTTAGTCATTTAATTTTACTTAGAAGTAAAGAAGATGTTTGGTTGGATTATGCAATTTAAATAAGGTTTCCCTTTAGTGATGTTGCAAAAGCTATTTTATTTTAATTCATAGATTAAAAAAGTAACAACATTGGCCTTTTCCCTGCCAGTCCCCCCGATTACTGTTCTATGAAACTGAAACCAAGACCTTAACACGGAGAACATCACTTAGTCCTCATTCACGCCACATGTGCAGAAAAACTGACACTTGCAGAGACATCAGTCTTCAATTGTATTTATACACATTGCAGATTCATGCACAGAAAATTCCTAACATGATACTAGTGTTGTGGTGTGAACAGGACACATAAAGAATAATTGATTTTGTTATGCCCTTGCAGAATGCATGCAGAGAAACTGACATCTTCACACCAATGGTGTGAACATGCGCTTACAGTTAAAGTGTTACTAAACCCCGGACCCTGCATTCACTATATCTGGTCTCCCCGGACCCTGCATTCACTATATCTGGTCTCCCCGGACCCTGCATTCACGATATCTGGTCTCCCCGGACCCTTCATTCACTATATCTGGTCTCCCCGGACCCCGCATTCACTATAGCTGGTCTCCCCGGACCCTGCATTCACTATATCTGGTCTCCCAGGACCCTGCATTCACTATATCTGGTCTCCCCGGACTCTGCATTCACTATATCTGGGCTCCCCAGACCCCACAATCACTATATCTGGTCTCCCCGGACCCTGCATTCACTATATCTGGTCTCCCCGGACCCCGCATTCACTATATCTGGTCTCCCCGGACCCTACATTCACTATATCCGGTCTCCCCGGACCCTGCATTCACTATATCCGGTCTCCCCGGACCCTGCATTCACTATATCTGGTCTCCCCGGACCCTGCATTCACTATATCCGGTCTCCCACAGTACACAGAACATGGAAGTGCAATTATTTTAGTACATGTAAACTGCTAAATACCTTTTCTCATCAGCAGTATATAGCAGTCTTGTGACTATTATCAGTATCCAGCTGAGCACTGATTAAAGCTTGTAGGAGTTTTCATTCTGCCCTGATTGTCCTATGAGGCTGCATAACCCCTGACCCTCTGTCTGGACAGTCTTGATTGGCCCTGTGATGATCACATGCACTCTCCCAAGAAAAAAAAATTCTCTATAGCAATATACACTAAATTGAGCATCTGCAGCTTGCCTCCAAGGCTCTGTTCTATCAGAAGATGGATTGGGGACAGTAAACGAAGGGGAGGATCAGAGAAGACAGGACCAAACATCCTTTTTACACAATACAGAGGATTAACCTCTTAGGTTCCACAGTGAGTATAATAAGCATGCTTTACTGCACATACAGACTGATTTTACTGTTGTAATTTATAAACCTACTATAGTACAATTTTATGGTACAGTTCATAGAGGCTCCTACTAGGAATAATGCTCTGCTGGACCTGGTAATCTCAAACCATACAGAGCTTATTACGAATGTCCATATAAAAGAACATCTGGGTAGCAGTGACCATAACATGATTTCATTTATTGTTAGCTGTAAACAGCAAGCACATACGGGAAAAATAAAACTGCTCAATTTTAAGAGAGCTAATTTTCCAAGACTGAGAGCTGCTCTCCAAGACTTAGATTGGGAGGGAATATTGGCATTGATGAACACAACATAGAAATGGGAGTTGTTCGAAAACACTGTATGTGAACACACTGCAAAATATATTCCCATGGGCAACAAGTTTAAAAGGCTAAAAATCAAACCTATGTGGCTTATGGACAAAGTTAAAAAAAACTATAAATAATAAGAAAAGAGCTTTTATTCATTATAAAAATGAAGGAACGCTATTATCATTTAACCACTTGCCTACCAGGCACTTATGCCTCCTTCTTGGCCAGGCCAATTTTCAGCTTTCATTGCTGTCGCGCTTTGAATGACAATTGCGCGGTCATGCAACACTGTACCCATATGAAATTTTCATAATTATTTTCACACAAATAGAGCTTTCTTTTGGTGGTATTTAATCGCCGCTGAGTGTTTTATTATTTGTGCTATAAACAAACAAAGAGCAAAAAAATTGAAAAGAAAAAGTTTTTCTTTGTTTCTATTATAAAATTTTGCAAACAGGTAATTTTTCTCCTTCACTGATGTGCGTTGATGAGGCTGCACTGATAGGCAGCAGTGATGGGCACTGATAAGCAGCACTGATAGGTGGCACTGATGAGGTGGCACGGATAGGCAGCACTGTTGGGCACTGATAGGCGGCACTGATGAGCTGGCACTGATGATGCTGCACTGATATGCAACAATGATGGGCACTGGTGGGTGGCACTGATCATCAGGGCATTGATCATCAGTGCCCTGATGATCGGTGCCGATCTGTCCCCTGACAATTGCCGGTTATTGGCGGTACTTTCTTCACACTGTGACAGCGTGAGAAAAAAGTGCAGCCAATAACCGGCAACTGCATTTACAGATGATCTGCTGTGTCATTGGACAAAGAAGAACAAAGCACCTGGACTGGATGGCATACACCCACGGGTCCTTAAGAATTGAGCTCTGTCATTTCAAAGCCATTGTTTCTCATTTTTAGGGACTCTTTAACCGCTTCCCGACTGCCCTATAGTGGAAATACTGCTACAGGGCGGCATGGGTGCACAAAATCACGTATATATACCAGCTCCACCATTTGTGGCCGCAGCTGTCAATCACCAGGTCCCGGCTGGTGATTACTCGCCAGCGCCTGATGATTGCCGAGGATCTCTGGCGGGGAGAACTCTTTGTAAACAAAACAGTTCTCCTTCCTGTCAGCTCATGCACACTGCTTTGCATGGCTGTGCACAGCACAGCCATGCAAAGCAGTATGATTACAGTGAAGCACAGGGACACAGGACATAGTGAAACAGCACACAGTTAACCCTTTGATCACCCCTCATGTTAACCTCTTCCTGCGCAGTGCCCTTAGTACAGTGTCAGTGCTTTTTATTAGCACTGATCTCTGTATTGGTGTCACTGGGGATGTCAGTGACACCAAGTCAGTTCCCCCCAGTATCAGAATGCCCGCCGCAGTCCTGCTAAAAGTTGCTGATTGCCACCATTACCAGTAGAAATATATATGTTTTTAAAAGCCCAGTAAATATACCGCCATTTGCACATGCTATAACTTTCACATAAACCAATTAATTTACATGTATTGGGATTTTCTTTAGCAGAGACATGTAGCAGAATACATTTTGGCTTAAATTTATGACAAAATTAGATTTTTTTCTTTTTTTTACTGGACATGTTCTACAGCAAAAAGTCAAAAATATTGTTTTTTTCTCAAAATTGTCACTTTTTTATAGTGCAAAAAATAAAAAACGCACAGGCGATCAAATACCTCCGAAAGAAAGCTCAATTCGTGGGGAAAAAACATGGCGGTGGACGTGGTATACTTGGACAGAGGGGTGGCGGTGGATGTGGTACACTTGGACAGGGGGGTGGCGGTGGATGTGGTATACTTGGACAGAGGGGTGGCGGTGGACGTGGTATACTTGGACAGAGGGTTGGCGGTGGAAGTCGAACACTTGGATTTTACAAAAGGGTTTGACACAGTTCCCCACACACGGCTAATGTGTAAGGTAAAGTCTACAGGCTTGGAAAAATTGGTATGAAAAACGGATAGAAAACTGGCTAAAGGATGGTATTCAGGGAGTAGTGGTTAATGATTCATACTCTGAATGGTCTGGGGTCATCAGTGGTGTACCCCAAGGTTCAGTGTTGGGACCCTTACTTTTTAATATATTTATAAACAATATAGGGTCTGAGATTATAAATCCCATTTCAGTCTTTGCAGATGACACCAAGCTGTGCAGTGGAATAACGTCCTTACAGGATATCTCCAACTTACAAGCCGACCTCAATGCTCTGTGTAATTGGGCAACTATGTGGTAAATGAGGTTTAATGTTGATAAATGTAAGGTTCTGCACTTGGGGGCTAAGAATATGCATGTATAATACATACTAGGGGGGGTACAACTGGGGGAATCAATGGTGGGGAAGGATCTGGGAGTTCTGGTAGATCACAAGCTTAATAATGGCATGCAATGCCAAGCTGCGGGTTCTAAAGCGAGCAACATCCTCTCTTGTATTAAAAGAGGTATAGACTCCAGAGAGAGAGATATCATTTCCCCCGGTACAAATCATTAGTAAGACCTCATCTGGAATATGCAGTTCAGTTTTGGGCACCAATTCACAAAAAGAACATTGGGGAACTGGAGAAAGTACAGAAAAGGGCAACCAAACTGATAAGAGGCATGGAGGAGCTCAGCTATGAGGAAAGATTAGAGGAACAGAATTTATTCTCTCTTGAGAAGAGGAGATTAAGGGGGGATATGATCTCCATGTATAATACATAAGGGGGGATATGATCTCCATGTATAATACATAAGGGGGGATATGATCTCCATGTATAATACATAAGGGGGGATATGATCACCATGTATAATACATAAGGGGGATATGATCACCATGTATAATACATAAGGGGGATATGATCTCCATGTATAATACATAAGGGGGGGATATGATCTCCATGTATAAATACATAAGGGGGGATATGATCTCCATGTATAATACATAAGGAAGGATATGATCACCATGTATAATACATAAGGGAGGATATAATCTCCATGTATAATACATAAGGGGGGATATGATCACCATGTATAATACATAAGGGGGATATGATCTCCATGTCTAATACATAAGGGGGGATATGATCACCATGTATAATACATAAGGGGGGATATGATCTCCATGTATAAATACATAAGGGGGGATATGATCTCCATGTATAAATACATAAGGGGGGATATGATCTCCATGTATATATACATAAGGGGGGATATGATCTCCATGTCTAATACATAAGGGGGGATATGATCTCCATGTATAATACATAAGGGGGGATATGATCTCCATGTATAAATACATAAGGGGGATATGATCTCCATGTATAATACATAAGGGGGGATATGATCTCCATGTATAATACATAAGGGGGGATATGATCTCCATGTATAATACATAAGGGGGGATATGATCTCCATGTATAATACATAAGGGGGGATATGATCTCCATGTATAATACATAAGGGGGATATGATCTCCATGTATAATACATAAGGGGGGATATGATCTCCATGTATAATACATAAGGGGGGATATGATCTCCATGTATAATACATAAGGGGGGATATGATCTCCATGTATAATACATAAGGGGGGATATGATCTCCATGTATAAATACATCAGTGGTTCATATAGTGAACTCAGTGTAGAGCTATTCACCCTGAGGTCATCACAGAGGACAAGGAGGCACTCTTTATGTCTGGAGGAAAAGAAATGTAATCTCCAAACACAGAAAGGTTTCTTCACAGTAAGAGCTGTGAAAATGTGGAATAAACTCCCTCAAGCGTTGGTTCTGGCCAGCTCAGTGGATTGCTTTAAAAAAGTCCTGGATTCTTTCTTGGATACACAGAATATAACTGGATACTAACATTTATAGGTAAAGTTGATCCAGGGAATATCCGATTGCCTCTCGGGGGATCAGGAAGGAATTTTTTTCCCTGCAGGAGCAAATTGGATCATGCTTTGCTGGATTATTTGCCTTCCTCTGGATCAACTGTGGGTATAGGATTATAACTTTTTTTTTTTTTATGGTTTAACTTGATGGACTTTTGTCTTTTTTCAGTCACACTATGTAATTATGTTGTGGGTTTAGTAACACTTTAAGGCTTTCGCTGTATACAGTATTCCATGTGTACTTGTATCACTCCTATGTTTCATTTTACGCCTGTTTAACACTGCAAGACTCTCATATATATATATATATATATATACATTGCTAGAAATTAATTATTCAATAATGGACACAACAAATATAAAAGAAAACAATTTAATTTTAATGGTTAAAAAAGGCTAAAGTGGGTAGGAGTTAAAAACTTACCTACAGGGCACTTTAACCCCTTTCCTGCCCAGGCCAAATTTCAGGTTTCAGCGCTCTCACACTTTGGACGACAGTTACGCAGTCATGCAACACTGTACCCATATGAAATTTTTATAATTTTTTTCACACAAATAGAGCTTTCTTTTGGTGGTGTTTAATCACCATTGAGTGTTTTATTTTTTGCACTATAAACAAAAAAATAGCAAAACATTTGGAAAAAAAAGTGTTTCTTTGTTTCTATTATAACATTTTGCAAACAGATAATTTTTTTCCTTTACTGATATTCGCTGATGAGGCTGCACTGATAGGCAGCAATGATGAGCACTGATGAGGTGGCATGGATAGGCAGCACTGATGGACACTGATAGACTGCACTGATGAGGTGGCACTGATGAGGCAGCGCTGGTGGGCATTGTTGAAGAGGCACTAATGATGCTGCACTGATATGCAGCAATGATTGGCACTGATGGGTGACACTGACTGGCAGCACCGATGGGCGCAACTGCTGGGCAATGATGGGCGCAACTGCTTGGCGGCACTGATGGGTGGCACTGCTGGGCACTGATCATCAGTGCTGATCTGCTCTGTGACATTTGCTGGTTATCAACAGTACTTTCCTCACACTGTGACAGCGTGAGGAAAGTGCTGCCAATAGCTGGCAACTGTATTTAATCGGTGAGCTTCTGTGTCATTGGATATAGCTGATCATGTGGTAAAAGGCCGCTGACCGTTTACCTCATCATGTGATCAGCTGTGTCCATACGACACAGTGATCATGGAGAACACCGGATGCGCACCACTGGGGATGCGCAGGAGGGCACATTCTGGGAGGACGTCATATGATGCCCTCCAAGAACTGGACAACCATGTTGTAGTTGTCATTCCGCTACAGTGGTTAATTAGGGCTGATTAGGGTTACAGTTGCAAGAAAAAGTATGTGAACCCCTTGGGATTACGTGGAGTTTTGCATGAATTGGGCATAAAGTGTGCTCTGAACGTCATCTAAATCACAACAATAGAAGAACACAATCTACTGAACATAATACTACACAAACATTAGATGTTGCCATGGTTTAATTGCACATAACATGTAAACATTCACAGTGCAGGGAGGAAAAAGTATGTGAGGCCCTAGCTTAATGACTTCTCCCAGAGCTAATTGGAGCCAGGAGTGAGCCAACCTTGACTCCAATCAGTGTGATGATATTGGATGTGTTGCTGACAGCTGTCCTGCCCTTAAAAAACACACACCTGTTTTGGGTTTACTGGTTTCAAGAAGCACTGTCTGATGTGAACAATGCCTCACAGCAAAGAGCTCTCAGAAGACCTACGATCAAGAATTGTTGACTTGCATGAAGCTGGAAAGGGTTACAAAAGTATCTCCAAAAGCCTTGATGTTCATGTGTCCACGGTAAGACAGACTGTCTACAAATGGAGAAAGTTTAGCACTGTTGCTACTCTCCCTAGGCGTGGTCGTCCTGTTAGAATGACTGCAAGAGCACAGCGCAGAATGCTGCATGAGGTAAAGAAGAATCCCAGAGTGTCAGCTAAAGACCTACAGAAATCTCTGGCACATGCTAACATTTTTGTTGACACATCTACAATAAGGAAAACATTAAACAAGAATGGAGTACATGGGAGGACACCACGGAGGAAGCCATTGCTGTCCAAAAAGAATATTGGAGCACGTTTGAAGTTTACAAAAGAGCACCTGGATGTTCCACAGCACTACTGGCAAAATATACTGTGGACAGATGAAACCAAGATTGAGTTGTTTGGGAAGAACACACAACACTATGTGTGGAGAAAAAAAGGCACAGCACACCAACATCAAAACCTCATCCCCACTGTAAAACATGGCGGAGGGAGCATCATGGTTTGGGGCTGCTTTGCTGCCTCAGGGCCTGGACGGATTGTTGTCATTGATGGGAAAATGAATTCCAGAGTTTATCAAGACATTTTGCAGGAAAACGTACGACCATCTGTCCGCCAACTGAAGCTCCGCAGAGGATGGGTGATGCAACAGGACAATGACCCAAAGCATACAAGTAATTCAACAAAACAATGGCTGCAACAGCACAGAATACACCTTCTGGAGTGGCCCTGTCAGAGTCCTGACCTCAACCAGATTGAAATGCTGTGGCAGGACCTTAAGATTGCGATTCACACCAGACATCCCAAGAATATTGCTACACAAACAGTTTTGTGAAGAGGAGTGGTCCAAAATGACTCCAGATCATTGTGCAGGTCTGATCTGCAACTACAGGAAACGTTTGGTTGAGGTTATTGCTGCCAAAGGAGGGTCAACCAGTTATTAAGTCCAAAGGTTCACATACTTTTTCCTCCCTGCACTGTGAATGTTTACATGGTATGTGCAATTAAACCATGGCAACATCTAATGTTTGTGTAGTATTATGTTCAGCAGACTGTGTTCTTCTATTGTTGTGACTTAGATGACGTTCAGAGCACATTTTATGCCCAATTCATGCAAAACTCCACGTAATCCCAAGGGGTTCACATACTTTTTCTTGCAACTGTAACAAAGGATTTATAGGGGTTTAAATAGGAGCAAATTTAGTGTACTTTTTGTTTAACCAACATCAGATGTAAATCAAGGGTCCTACCTCGTGATCTGCAGAAGAATTGAACAGAGTAAATTCACCGTAACACTAAAGTTGCATTGTATCTCTGAAACACAAACACTTATCAGAAGCTCTGTTTGGACAGCAGCAGCTTCAATCACTGCTGGTTATAGTGACATGATAGTATTTCTGGTGCAAACCATATTGAACTTATTTTTTAAAAAACATGTATTTACGTTTTTATTTAATTCCGTGAATTTTGTAATGCAATGTTACAAAAGCAAACACCATCAGTAAATTTTTTTTTAATCTGAAAAAATTTGCTATGAAAAGCGGTAAAGAAGTTAATTAGTACTAAGGCCTATTAAAGTGTTAACTGTCAGGAACGTGTAAAGATCCTGTTCGTCAACAGCTGCTGGTCTCATTCCAGCAACCTGGTTTAGGTTGTGATGCATTCTCCCTGCGTTCCAGTCCACCTGCAAGGTAATTGATGTAGCCATTCTCTGGGTGGAGACCAAACTTGATTTAAGCCACCCAAGCCTGCAGTCTCATGCTTGTGATAGTGTTTAACAAGTGCCTCAAGCTCCCCGTTTGTCTGCCCTGTTCTGCTGTTTGTATTCCCCTGTTTATGACCTCAGATTGGAACTTGGACTATTCTCGGAACTCTGCCTGCCTGTTGACTATGGATTTGACCCTGACTATTCTGAACCTTACCTGTTAACCTGACTTCCAGAGGGGTTGCAAGTCCATTTCCTGTAAGGGGCTGTTACTACTGATCCGCAAAGACGTAAGAAGAGGGAGAAGGCTCAGTGTAAAGAACAGTTGGACCCCATTGAGATTTAGAGTAGGGCATACCTGAAACATACCTGCAAAAAGGGCCAGGCCTACTGTACATGGCTAACGGCTGGCACAAAGGTTTCCCGACCAAATGGGTGCTGGTGTTCCACTCTCCGAATTAAAACAATGGGGAGTTATGTGACAATACTAGGTCCTGGCAGGACTGACAAAGTTGGGACAATTGAGCAAATCTCGGAGACAGGTAGAGCTGAGCCAACTACCCAAGTCCAAGAGACGGAGAGACTGTAAGTCTCAGAGTAGTGAGAGAGCCCTGGGTCCAGGAGATCCCCTATTTAGAGGCGAGGAGTGGACACGTACAACAAGGTGCTGTAATTGAAGGCTCAGTAAGCCAGGAGAACCAGAGAGCTGGGTCTAAAGGAACCTGAAAAGGGCAGTGGTGCTACTAAAGAGTAAGCCAGGTGGCTTGGTATTTTTTTCATTACCTATTTTTGCTGATAGCTGAAACCCCTGTGTGGGAAATACTGACATAAGAGGCTTTGTTTTTTCCTTTTTCGTATTTTTAATAAAAGTGGGTCAGCAAGCTCTAACCACAGTTTGCCTTGGCATGACTCACTGAAAGTGCTCACCACCACTGAGCTAATCAGCCCCCATATCACAGGCCACGCCAAGGCCAAAGAGAAGATAGCACAAATGTATAAAGAACAACAGGGTACTTTCGAAGTATGCTTAGCACTCCGCTGGATTTGGGATTCCACTCCCCCCATTCCCTGCCCCCCCCCCCACCACCACCACCACCAACATCACCACGACAACCCTGATTCCAAGACGACGCAGTCGGTAACACAGCTTACAATTTTTGAGACCTTGAACAATTATTACTTGCAAAAATTTATTATAAAATTTGACAGATGTGTTTTGCATGGAGTTCATATAGGAAATGTTTATTTCTGCTCTTATGTCGACTTTACCAAACCTTCCAAATTAATATGACAAGGAGGATGAGCAGAAGTGTCAGGAGGATGATACGTATCAGATCCACCACTGGCTGGAGCACATATGACCTGGTTACTTCAATTTCATAAAAGTCAGGGTTTGCTGTGAGATAAAAAAGGAGAACATTACCAACGATGGGCAAACTGAACACCATCAAAGATAATTTAAATACACGTGAATTGTTTTTGTTTACAAAATAAGGATCAGTATGGAGGAGATTTTTTTCTCATCCCATTTCTCTCCGTACAATTAATGGGAATGCAAAAGCACGTTAGAAGGAGGTTAAATGCAGATCTAAAGTTGGTCAAATGCACCTGTCAATGTGCTATGAATGATCTCAGAAGAATCACAAACTGATATTAAATGCAAGCCGAAAGCAACTGAACACAACTGCATTTGTCAACTAACACAAGCCCAAAGCCCATCTGCACAGGCCCCCAATTCTGTTTAGACCCTCTTGTTATCTGTACCTCCCCTTACAACCCATAGCCTGGAAAGTGACAGCACTATTCAGAGCCCTACATTTGCAGCATCCTGTGTCACCCCTATCCAATAAGCCACTTAAACTCCTCCCAGCCAGCTACTAGTGCTCTATATGTCCTGGTGCACACTGTGCAGTTGCCATCAGAATGGGAATACAGGGGACATTTTGAAAATGAGGATACCAAGTACAGAGGCAGTTAAAAGGGGATTTCCTCTCAGTTGGACCCTAAGGTGACTCTGTCACATTGGCCATTCAGGTTCAATAAGTTGTGCTCAAAAGTTTGCATACCCTGGCAGAAAATGTGAAATTTTGGCATTGATATTGAAAGTATGACTGGTCATGCCAAAAATGCTCTTTTATTGAAGGATGATGATCATATGAATCCATTTATTACACTGGTCAAAAAAAAAAAAAAATTCTGGCCTGGACTTTTGCAGCTGTTTTAGACTAATTTCAGGGTGCTGATTCCAAAACAACCACGCTGTCTTTTTCCAGAACAGCCTGTATTTTGTTTGTGGTTACCCATGGGTTTCCCTTTGTATCCCGAACAATTCCTCTGGCAGTTGTGGTTGCAATCTTTCTTGGTCTACCTGTACCTGGCTTGGTATCAAGAGGTCCCTGAGTTATTACTTCTTAGTGGAAGTGATAACTGGCATATTCAAGGCTTTGGACATCTTTTTATGTCTTTTTTCATCTTTATAAAGTTCCATTACGCAGGACTTTTGACAGTTTTTTTCTGATCCCCATGGCTCAGTATCTAGCCTAGTCAGTGCTTCCACGTAAGAGCTAACAAACTCATTGACTAATTATACACTGACACTAATTGCAATTTAAAAAGCCACAGATGTGGGACATTAACCTCTAATTGGCATTTTAACCCGTGTGTGTCTGTACCAAGGCTAAACATTCCAAGGCAGGGAAACTTTTGATCCGGGTCATTTGGGTGATTTTTGTTATCATTATGATTTAAAAAGGAGCCAAACAACTATTTGATAATAAATGGCTTCATATGATCATTATCCTTCAATAAAAGATGATTTTTTGTCATGATCAGTCATATTTTCAATATGAATGCCAAAATGTCACAATTTGTGTCAGGGTATGCAAGTGAGCAGCACAGAAATTACAGCCCAGCTCGCACTTTTTTGAAATCACTGAAAAGGATATATACAGGTTACCTATTACGATCAGTTCAGTCCCACTGCCATTAGTGGGATTTCCTCGAATGAGCTCAGCAACGCAGACGTATACTCCGGCGTCACAGAGGAGGGTGCTGGAAATGGACATAGTGAGCGCGGTGTCACTGTGGCTGAGTTTAATCCGACCATCCAAAGTATTCTTCATGGGGTTCCTGTCATCAGGCAAGCGATATAATTTTGCGAAAACCGCCAGTCGATCAGAGCCAGTCTTGAAATCACAGCGGAGTATTGTTGGGTGTCTCTCCTTCACAGTGACATTGGGGATTTGAATGATTTCGAGACAGTAGGCCACTGCAGAAAAGACATTGAAGAGACCTGATCATTAAAGTGCATGTCCAGTGAGTGCAATTCGTAATTATCATCCCAATTTGGGACCAGGACAATTTACTCATTTTTATTTATTTATTTCAGGTACTTATATAGCGCCGTCAATTTACAGATATATATTGTATTTTGCACACGCATGTTAAAATCCTGCAATTTAGCTAGGAAATTACTTAAAGCCCCCAGGTAATGTTTTCTGCAAGCAGAGGCCCTTTAGGATATAAAATGGTTTTTATGTTGCACAATTTTGTGCACAAATGTTTTATTAAATGAATATTTTAGGGAAAAAAAACACTAAAAAGAATTTTAGTGCGCACAAACACAATGTAATACCCAATTTTTGGTAAAACATAAAATCTGGGGTGTACATCGAGTACATAGATACCAAACATGTCAGACCTTAAAACTGCCCTTGCCTGTGAAATGGGAAAAAAACTACAGTACTCCAAATTGTCTATAGGCAATGTATTAAATGCCTTTACAACTCATAAATGTAGAGTTTACAGTGAATGATGGCTCTAGAATTAATGCTGTTGCTCCAGTGTTCACAGCAATTTGTAGTATGTGTGGTGCAATCGTCATTTTTGCACGTAGGTGGAGCCGATGCATGTTTTGTGATTCTATATGTGTGTATTGATAGCAACAAAATTCTTGTACACTTAAAGCAGAACTAAATTCTCTCAATCAACATTGACTATTTTCAATCCTTATGCTGCTAGCATTGGTAAATCACTAGGAAGCAGGGGCGGACTGACAACTCATGGGGCCCCCGGGCAATAGGGGATCATGGGGCCCCTGTGTCCTTGCCCAAACTCAAAAAAGCCTATGAAAAAGGTACCCGGGGCATCTCATGGTGCCCCCTACTGACCCTGGTCCGTCGGGCAGTGCCCAAGTTTCCAAATGGTCAGTCCGCCCCTGCTAGGAAGGTATATTATATATACTTGTTTTAACCTTCTTTAATTCTTCAGTTGCTTCCTGGTTTCTGGTCTAGGCCAAAATTACATCATACATCCCAGGAGTCTTCATGGGCATTCTTTTTCTTTCATCTGGAGGAGGAGAGGAGGGGCTTTCTCAGATATATCTGAGCTAAGGGCAGGGGGATTCCAGGATATAAATGCTACAGGAATCATCTGCCCTAACCCTAGGTTCACACCTAAGCGTTTTCTGCAGCAATTTGAAGAAATACATTACAGCCCATTTAACATGATTTCCTATGGGACATCCAAGCGTTTTCACCAGGTGTATTTTTTGTAAAGGGTCAGGGACTTTTTTTAACACAAAAAGATGCATTTTTGGTTCTATAGACTTCAATGGTAAAGCTGCAGAAAAGAATGTATTGTGTTTTTGCTGTGTTTTTTATACGTTTTTGCCACGTTTTTGATGCGTTTTGCATTTTCAATCTGCCTAGCAACAGGAAGAAAAAAAAAGAAAAAAAAAAACACAGGTGCAAAACACAATGCAGAAACCTGCATAGGTGTGAATCTTTTTCTTTTTGCTACATTTTGATGCATTTTTTAATGCGATTTACATCTGCCTAGCAACAAGAAACATTTTAAAAAATTTTAAAAAACCCCGCAAAAACGCATCAAACATGCAGGCGCAAAAACGCAATCCAGAAATGGCTCAAATGCAACCTGCATAGGTGTGAACCAAGCCTTACTCAAGATGGTCATGGCTAGAAATACTAGGGGAGTGTTTTACAAAGTGACTTCTCAGCAAAATAAAGCATGTAAACATGGATGGATTGGAGATTTTGCTTTGAAAATGAAAAATTACTTAAAAAGCATTTTCAGTTTTTGGTGCTCAGATACCGTAGAGATTAATTCCACTTTAATTTTATTGCCCCCTATGTGATAGTATAGTGGAAGTGACAGGTCCTCTTTATGGCAACCTCAGGAGTTTTGAAATAATATAAGTCCACATTCATATATTAAATAATTAAAAGTCCCAAAATCCAATAACAGTGCTTTGTGCTAAAGATATCCTCCTCCTGTTCTGCAATCCCATAGGACGCGCATCGGGCGGAGCTTTCTGTGATGTCACCTTGTTCTGGTCGGTGGTCTGACACTGCGGGAATTTTGAATGTTTACACTGCCTTTATGCACCTTATCTATGTAAATGCAATACTTTAATACATTTTGTGCTGGTTTATCGGGTCACACTATGACTGTTTTAAACCTTTCCTTGCATGATGTGGAGAGCTGTCTGATGTGATGGATTCTTTCAAGTGAACCTGCAGTTGTCCATTCATCTCCTATTCATCTCCTTAATATGGCTAACTAGGGTGTCAGTGTGGGATCTGAACACCATCTGCTCGTTTGATCTCTTTATTTTAGATCAAAGTGTCTGGTAAAAGGCTGATTTTTTCTTTTGTCTCAAGCAATTGTGGACACCTATGCACTTTCCGTGGGAGGATTTCTTTAGCACACAGCACTGTGTTATTGGATTTTGGGATTTTTAATTATTTAATATATCAATGTGGACGTATATTATTTCAATTAATTTATGCGCATTTTTTATGTAGCAGTATTTATTTAATTTATTATTGTTCATGATTTTTTAGTGTACAGCGCACTCATTTTTTATATGTTTTGTATTTTCCGGTGTTCAGGGAAAGAGTCACTAATTGTTTCACTATTGTTTCAGAATATATTTTTTTTACACATTTATTCACATATTGGATTGTCTGGCGTGTAGCGCAGGTTTTTTCCCTTTTTTTCGACCTTAGGGGTTTATTAGACTTCTGATGTCGTCTATGGACCCTTCTGTAGTTGTTGAAGCACAGATCGTGCTTCAACAGCTTCTCCTCCAGCCACAGCAGCCAGGGTTAAGGACAGCCGGAAACCGGAAGTGACCAAATCTTTGTCGCTTATGGCTTCCATCACTGGAGGTGAGATCAGCGAATGGATATTCTGGGATTTCCCTCTGATCTACCTGCAGATATCTAGCATAGACATCATGTGGGATAATTATTAAAACTGGAGAGTGCAAAATCTGGTGCAGCTCTGCATAGAAACCAATCAGCTTCCAGGTTTTATTGCCAAAGCTTAGTTGAACAAGCTGAAGTCAGAAGCTGATTGGCTATCATGCACAGTTGCAGCAGATTCTGAGTGCTCCAGTTTTAGTAAATCTCCCCCCCATGTGTCTCTTCTACATTAAAGTGTTTTATCTGCCTGACCACACTATACACTGAGATGTGCACCCGCATGGCATGTGCATCTGCCAAGATAAATGAAGTGCTGCCCATGCACAGGAGTGATGTCATCTTGGACCAGCCATTCAAACCAGCCAAAGATTGGTACCTGGAAGAAGACCAGCCAAGGATGTCAATGGTCAGTGATGGAGCTCCGAAGACACCACAGTGCTGGAGTGGAGATGAATATAGTTCAGCTTTAAAGCGGAACTACACCCTCCAATCCTTTTTAGCCAAGGAAAAGCTCATCTTAGCCTCTTTTTGAACTGCAACTGCCACGGTGCTGCACATGTGATCAGTCTGATGGTTTGACAGTTTTGGTGAAGAGCACAAGCGAATGGGACCAGGGGCAGACTGACCATTTGGAAACTTGGGCACTGCCCGAGAGCCAGGGGTCAGTAGGCTTTTTTTGAGTTTTTTCATAGGCTTTTTTTGAGTTTGGGCAAGGACACAGGGGCCCCATGATCCCCTATTGCCCGTCGGCCCCATGAGTTGTCAGTCCGCCCCTGAATGAACCTATAAATCAATGAGTGCTGTCAAAAATTGTCATTTTGAATTAGCATTCGAATTTTGACCATTAGTTGGGCCGCAGCAATGGATGATTTTCGTGTAGCCATCAAATTTGAGCCCTGGTTCACATATATGTGGCCGTTTTGCACAGGCACAAGAGAAATTCATTTGAATTGACTCCCATGACACGCAGGGAAGAAGTCCCTGCACTTCTTTGGAAAACTCAGCCCACACGGGAACCTTGGTTCCCAGTACGGTTGTGTTTTCCAGTGCGGGCGGCGTGCCATTAGAACTAATGGCACCTGCCCGTTGGTCTGCAGTCCTCTGTGCGGGTGGTGCGGCTGCACAGATTTTTGTGCGTATCCACAGCAGCACCACCCGCACAGATGTGAACCTAGTCTGAGTGATTAGGCACGTTGGAAATTTAAAAAAAAAAACGAACAAATTTCTAATCAATGATGGAAGAATTGCGTGATAATTATTTTTTTGTTTACAAAGGTTTTTATTAGGAGATAGACAACAAAAACAGCACCACTTCATGAAGTATAGCATACAACAAGAAAAAGGCACATAAGTAAAAAAAAACTGTCATACAATAGAATCATAAGCAGAGGCGGACTGACCATTCAAGCAATCGGGCACTGCCCGAGGGCCCGGGGTCAGTAGGGGGCTCCATGAAATGCCCCTGTTACCTTTTTTATAGGCTTTTTTGAGTGTGGGCAAGGACACAGGGGCCCTATGATCCCCTATTGCCCGGGGGCCCCATGAGTTGTCAGTCCGCCCCTGATCATAAGAAATCAAAAATCAAAACGAAAGAAATCATAAGAAAGCAAATAGTATCAAAAGAAAGTTTGAGTCCATGAATGAGGTAGGCAGTAAGATATACTGAACAACTTCACAACCAACAAAAATATAATGGCAATAAATCTATGGTAACCCATCATTCTAACAATAAATTCCGAAATGTCTTCCAACCATCCCATTTTCTGAGAATCACATGATAATTATAATCAAGAAAGAAAAGAATATTCCCGGCCACAATTTTTCTTCTCCGTAACAACATGAGGTGAAATTGAAGGCTTGGTTGGCCGATTTTCGAAATCATTGGTGGCATAATGGAAATACATTACAAACGACATTTTCAAATTTCGACCAACAAACTTAGAAATTCAACTCATGTATGGCATTTATTAGCTCAGATTTAAGATAAGAATTGACCTGAACCCATCACAGTTGTTCTATACGATGACCAATTTTCGGTCTATACATAAAGGTTGGTCTCCTACTTTCCCAAGCTACGTGATTTTTTTTTTGTAGTGTTCTTGTGCTGCATTCTTGGCTGAAATAATTGCCAAAGTAGCAGCTTAATTAGGGAACAATGTGTATTCTGTTTAGAACACAAACATCTCAGTGATATGCAGTTACAGGCAGATAAGATCTGGTCCAGCAAACCTCGGCTCCGCCCACCTGTCAGAGTGAAAGGAAACTTTCAGACTTCCATTGTTCTAAAAATGTAGAATGGATAATCTCTTAGCAACAGGCAACATGTATTCACTGAAGTTTTGTAACAGAATGTTTCCAAATAACAATCCTAAAAAACTCAACTGAAGGTGGAACTATGGACTTCCAAAAATATGTGCAGCCGCACTTCATTTTAAGAGTCCGTTTTACAATTTTCTCTTAAACCCTGTACACACAATGAGAGTATCGGATGAATCATCTTCTGTTCTTTTTTGCATGCTAGCATCATATCAATAATGAAAAGGTTACTAAAGTTACAAATATTCTCGTAAAACAGAATAAAAATGTGTGAAGTCTTGTATTGTAATGTATGTCTTGTATTTTATCCACTTGAGCTCCTGAGGATTTACCCCCCTTAATGACCAGGCCTCTTTTTGCTATTTGGCGCTGCACTAATTCAACTGATAATTGCGCGGTCATGCAATGCTGCTTCCAAACGAAATTTACGTCCTTTTTTTCACACAAATAGAGCTTTCTTTCGGTGGTATTTGATCACCTGTGCGCTTTTTATTTTTCACGCTATAAACAAAAAAGACCAAAAATTTTGAAGAAAAACTATATTTTTTACTTTCAGCTATAAAAAATATATAGTAAACTCAAAGTTAGTTATAAATTTAGGCCAAAATGTATTCTACATGTTTTTGGTAAAAAAATCCCAATAAGTGTATATTGATTGCTTTGTGTGAAAGTTATAGCGTCTACAAACTATGGTATAGATACTGCAATTTACGCCATTTTTTTTGCTATACAGCACTGCACTAGTTTAACAGACCATTGCGCGGTCATGCAATGCTGTACATAAATGAAATTTACATCCTTTTTTTCCCACAGATTGAGCTTTCTTTCGTGGTATTTGATCGCCTGTGTTTTTTTATTTTTTGCGCTATAAAAAAAAAGGCTGACAATTTTGAGGAAAAAAAACAATATTTTGGACTTTTTGCTATAAAACATGTCCAGTAAAAAAAAAATGTAAAAATCTAATTTAGTCATAAATTTCTGCCAAAATGCATTCTGCGACATGTCTTTGCTACAAAAAAACCAATACGTGTACATTAATTGCTTTACATGAAAGTTATAGCATTTACAAATGGCGGGACAGATACTGGGATTTTTAATTTTTTTTATACTAATAATGGCGGCGATCAGTGACTTATGGCGGGACTGCGGCGGACATTCTGACACTGGGGGGGAACTGACTTGGGGTCACTGACATCCCCAGTGACACCAATACAGTGATCAGTGCAAAAAAAAAACACTGACACTGTACTAATGGCACTGGGGAGGAAGGGGTTAACTTTATTATTCAGTGAAAGGGTTAACTGTGTGAGGGGAGTGTTTTACTAGGGGGCGGGGGTGTGTACTGCAGGGAACACTGCTGATCGGGACAGATAAACTCTTCTGTCTAGATCAGCCTGTCAGGAGCTGTCAGGGAACTGACAGAAAGCACAGCTTCTGCAGCTGTGCTCTCTGTCACTGATTGCCGCTAATCGCCGGGACATAGCCGGTAACGACTGGCTGTGACCCGGCAATTGACATCTGCGGCCGTGATTGGCGGGACAGGTAGGGTGGCGACGCGCCTCGCGCGCGCCCCCTACCTGTTTTAAAAACACACGTTTTAAAACGTGGTTTTGCCCAGCAGTGCCGCCCTGCCGCCGTATTTCTACAGTGGCTGGGCGGCATGTGGTTATTGTATTTGTATTGTATTTTCAGACGAAAACTGTACTGATTAACCGCTTCCCGACCTCCCTAAAGCAGAACTACTGCTACAGGGCGGCAGGGCTGCGCAAAATCACGCATATACTTGATTTTGTATTTCTGGTTAGGGGGCGCATGCACGCCCTATCCGCCCCGGCATTGGCAGCCGGTCAATCACCGGGTCCCGACCGGTGATTCCCCGCCGGCACCCGGCAATCACCGAGCATCACTGATGAAAGAGAGGTCTGTATGTAAACAATACAGATCTTTCCCCTGTCAGCTCCTGTACACTGCTTTGTATGGCTCTGCATAGCACAGCCATACAAAGCAGTGTGCTTACACAGTAAAGCACAGCACACAGTTAACCCTTTGATCACCCCAGATGTTAACCCGTTCCTGCCCAGTGCCATTAGTACAGTGTCAGTGCTTTTTATTAACATTGATCACTGTTTAGTGTCACTGGGGATGTCAGTGACAGTTAGTCAGTTCCCCCCCCAGTGTCAGAAACACAGTCCCACTATAAGTTGCTGATCACCGTAAAAAAAAAAAATTCCAGTATATATACCACCATTTGTAGATGCTATAAACTTTCATGTAAACCAATTATATTACATGTATTGGAATTTTTTTTTAGCAAAGCCGTAGCAGAATACATTTTGGCCTAAATTTATGACGAAAGGTTTTTCTGTTTTGGTTTTTTTGGGGTTTTTTTTTTACACTGAACATGTTTAATAGCAAAAAGTAAAATATATTGTTTTTTTTTCTCAAAGTTGTTGGTCTTCTTTTGTTTATAGCGCAACAAATTAAAAACGCACAGGTGATCAAATATGACCAAAACAACGCTTCATTTGTGGGAAAAAAAGGACGTAAAGTTCATGTGGGTGCAGCGTTGCATGACCGCACAATTATCAGTTAAAGTGACTCGGGGCCGTATCGCAAAAAATGGCCTGGTCAGGAAGGGGGGTAAATCCTCTTGAGGGCAATGAAAATTGTATGATATGATATCATACAAGAAAAATTTTTTGTGCTTGTCCCTTCTAATAATTTTGGTCGAAAGCTGTGTACTAATGATCAGATTATCGTACGATCACTTTGAAAGCAATATTTTACGTACGATTTTCTGACCATGTGTACTAGGCTTTAGACCCTCTGCAAAGTCCCAAAAATTTAATTTTTGGGACTTTGCAGAAAAAAAAATTAATCAGTTAATTCTGCCAGTAGAGACCACTATTTGCAGCTTCCTGTGGTGGGGTGGCAACGATGCTGCACTGCTCCTGAATTCAAAGCAGAGTTGCCTCTCTTTTGGAGGCTGTATCTGATTGGACTATAGCAGATTGAAAAAATGTTTGCAAGGGATGTGACTATCG
The DNA here is from genome assembly GCF_062004578.1 of Staurois parvus. Taxonomy (NCBI): domain Eukaryota; kingdom Metazoa; phylum Chordata; class Amphibia; order Anura; family Ranidae; genus Staurois; species Staurois parvus. The sequence continues at coordinate 3,517,853 of NW_028318929.1, forward strand.
GTGGTGTCACTGTACATTCACAAGCCTGTAGCTTCTGAGTCAGCATCTGACCACACCTAGTCATGCCCACTGCTGTCTGGGTTAGCAGCTCTGCCAATATTGCTGTTGAGCTGCAGTGTCTGGAAGGGGGAGCATGTGACACGAAGGAGGACTTGGCTCAGTCAGGAAAGACAAAGGACATTTTTTGTTTATTTTATGGGTCATGTGCATCACATAGTAGCTGGATTTGGTACTCCAGCCGAGCGCCCCTTTACGTATCATGCACAGATGCAGTTATGTGCTCCTTTAGTTTAGTTTATTTACTGAATAAGCTGTACTTTTATTTCAAGCATAGTACTTTTATATACACTGCATCTTACCTTTCCATTGTAACAAAACAACTTTCAATTTCTAAAACTACTCCACACTGAATTTTTTTTTTTTAATTTTTCAAAAATTTCCTTTTTTTCCCAGAAAAAAACAGGGAAAATGTTTTTTCCCATGGCTTCAAAATTTCCAGACATGTTACATCTCTAGTCAGCACAAGTTTCATCACTGGAGGAAAGTAGGATGAGTTCCCAGCACAGCCAGAAAACTGATCATGCGTAGTGTGGTCAGTTTGCAAAAGCAAAGGGACTGGCAGGGTCACCATGGATTTCACACAAAGGAAGCAATACAAAGAGAACAGGAGACTTTTTCATACAAGTACATGGTACAGCAGGCACATATCAGGAATAGGAAATGTTGGGGTAACATATTCTTAAAGTGTTACTAAACCCACAACAGTAAAATCAGTCTGTATATGCAGTAAATCATGCTTGTTATACTCACTGTGGAACCTAAAGGGTTAATTCTCTGCATTGTGTGCTGTTTGATCCTGACTTCTCTGATCCTCCCCTTCTTCCAGTGCCCCCCCTCTTATCTCCTTATAAGACAAATCATGTGGAGACACTCTGCACATGCTCAGTTCAGTGTGTATTGCCAGAGAGTTTTTTTTTTTTTTTGGAAGAGTGCATTTGATCAGCACAGGGCCAATCAGCACTGCCCAAACAGAGGTCAGGGGTTTTGCATCCTCCTAGAGCAAAAAGAAAACTCCTCCTACAAGCTTTAACCAGTGCTCTGCTGAACACTGATAGAAGTCACAAGACTGCTCTAACTGCAGATGGGAAAAGGTATTTAGCAGTTTATATTTACTAAATTAATTGTATTCCCATGTTCTGTGTACTGTGGGAGACCAGATATAGTGAATGCAGGGTCCGGGGAGACCAGATATAGTGAATGCAGGGTCCGGGGAGACCAGATATAGTGAATGCAGGGTCCGGGGAGACCAGATATAGTGAATGCAGGGTCCGGGGAGACCGGATATAGTGAATGCAGGGTCCTGGGTTTAGTAACTCTTTAATTCTTTTTTGCACAATTTCCTGGGTTTGCACAGCATCATAATCTTCTCTTTGCATCGCTTCATAATCTGTTAACATTGTTCTGTACTGTATGTCTGCTGTTTGCTATTCTGTTTGCATTGTAAATATTACTCTGCAGCTATTTAGTGAACTTCAAGTCACCCTATCTCTGATCATTGTGCTAATCTATGATTATGTTACACTTGGCATCACAAACAAGATGTGACCATGTTAGACAATGGTGATGGGGGTGGCACACAACAATCATACTCTGAAGTGAAGCAGACAGCCTATAGCCCCCCTTATTTATATATATATATATATATATATATATATATATATTGCCCCCCTTATTGATGGTGGTGTTCCTTCCACAACAACTACCCAAGTACACAGAGCCAGGTCAAGGCTTGGATGATTGGATCTGAGAATAGTTCAATCATATAGAATCCCATCCATTCAGCAGGTGGAACTGGCAAGGAGAAGCAAGAAGGTTAACTTTGCACTTCCAAGCAGAAGACAAGGTTTCCCTTGACAAGACAGTTAACAGCTCAGAAGCAGTGTAAAGCCAGTCAGTGGCTTTAGGAGAGCTTAGGGCTCACTTCATCGCAGAGAATGGGAGAAACCATTCTTCAATATGCATTGCAGCTACATGATGTAGCAGCAGAGATCCATTGAAAGGAACAGGGCTGAGGAGGACCGCCCAACCAGGGTGATGTGAACAGATGGCTAATGGAAGACTTTGTAGATGGACTGCTGTCCAACAAGGTCAAAGAAACCTTGCAAGAGAAAGACAAGAACAACGCCAATTTGTTCCACAAACTGTTAAAAGCAGTCATTGGAGCAGAGATTGGATGTATCCATGCCTGTCATAGGCAGGAAACCAATAAACCCACCTACAACCAAATAAATAGCCCCATGGGAGGTGGTCATCCACAAATTGACAAAAGGCATGTCTGACAGAGTTATCTGCATTGAAGTGTAGACAGGAATAATCCTCAGCGGGGCAAGGAGGAGATTCCCTCTTGTGGAGAAGGCAATCATTGCCCCAGAGGCAGCCAAGATGGGCAAGGTTATGATCCCCATGCTGGGACTGTCCACTTGGGCCAACCGGAGAAACTGCCCCAAACATACACAACACATACAAACATACTCTCTTTGGCAGAAAGAATCCACCTTCACCTGGTTCAAGAGACAAGACGTGTGTGGGTCTGTTCCATTTGATTAAACAAATCTGCCAACACTGTGTGGTCTGTGCAGGTTGACTTGGCACACGGCTGCCTCACTGGAATTATTGACCATCAATTTTCTTACACTCAACATACCAGAGGAAGACACAATCACATTCTAGTTATGGTGGACCACTTTACTAAGTTTTAGGTAGCGGCACCAATCCGCAACTAAACCTCCAAAACTGCTGTCCAGGTGGTGTGGATGTATCTCTGCCAGTCTATGATTTCCAAAGATAAAGATCTGAACTGAAAATGAGGGAGAAATCCAATATTTTGAGTTGCCTGCAGAATAGGAATACAGGGGGATTTTTCTAATGGGGATTTGCACTAACTTTCATTAGATTTCAACTATACACGTTAAAAATAATTTATAATTACCTAGCAACCTCATTAATTATGGGCTGCAGCCACCCATCTAGCCAAGTAACATCATGGAAGGATAAAATTAGGAAAGGTATCTGTGGTATCGTCGATGATTTTTTTTCCCTTGCTATGACAACTAAAAGGTTACATAGGCAACGCTTTAAAAGGCAGGGGCGGACTGACAACTCATGGGGCCTCCGGCAATAGGGGATCATGGGGCCCCTGTGTCCTCGCCCACACCCAAAAAAGCCAATGAAAAAGCCAGTGAAAGGTACCAGGGGCATCTCATGGCACCCCCTACTGACCCCGGGCCCTCGGGCAGTGCCCGAGTGCTCTAATGGTCAGTCCGCCCCTGTTTACAGGTTACCATTTTAGAGTTATACAGGGGGTTTGGAGCTAAAATGATTGCTCTTGCTCTGACGTTTATTTTTATTATTTGTTTTATTTGAAACTTTAGTTTTTTACATTGTCTCTTTAATTTTTTTTTAATCAACTTTATTGCTATCAAAAGGGATTATTATTACTATACAGGAGTTATATAGCACCAACAGTTTGCTCAGAGCTTTACGATGTAACGGGAGACAATACAGCAACAATACAGTTCAATACAAGAGGGTTGGGAGGGCCCTGCTCCTCGGAGCTTACAATCAAAGAGGGAGGGGCTAGTGGTACAAAAGGTAGTAACTGTGGGGGATGGACTAGTAGGAGTAGAAGATTCCATTATTAGCTGAGGGCAGGATAGGCTTCCCTGAAGAGATAGGTGATAAACAACATCCCCTGTGAAAGCATGGACCATGCCTTCTATTAGACTCCAGATCTCTCCTCTGGTCTCCAATGCAGCTGATCAGACACAGATCAAAAGAGCTGAAGCCAGAAGTGACAGGCATCATCTCGGTCTGACCACTTCCACCCGAGGATGTCATATGATGTCCTATGGGTGGAAAGTGGTTACATTTTCCCATACACTATACCAGGGTTTCTCGACTAGGGTTCCTCCAGAGTTTACTAGTGGTTTCTTGAGCAATGAGCAATTTCTGCCTCTTTAATAAGTTCACACTGACATCATTGATCTGTAAGGGGGCTATCTGTAAGGGGTAATTCTTCTCAGTGACCACAAGTGTAAGGACAATTCTTCCTACTGACCATCACACTAATGTATCATGAGTTGTAGATATAGTCATTTTTAGCAGGGATTTCTTTGAGACCACAAAGCTATATCAAGGGTTCTTCTGTGTTTAAAAAATTGAGAAAGGTTGCGTTTTACTTGAGACTGTGTACTTGAGTACTGCCATATACCCAAGTACAGCCGCACAAAGCCATTCATTTCTATGGGTGGATGTAGGCAGCACCTGACCTTTCCAGACAAGGGAATATACATTGCATGGGCTCAGGTGCCCATGTGCAAGAAGCCTAAAGAGGAAACGAGAGAGAGAGGAGGAAAAAGAAAAAGAGGGATAGTGGGGAGAGAAAGAAGAGGATAAGAGGAAGAGAAAGCATGAAGGTGCATGAGTACAGCAAAGTGAAAACAAAAAGAAAGCGCACCAGCCTTGCGCATTACCTCAGTAAAAACTGTGATTTTATTAAAATGAGATATATTGTATACTCACAAACAAAGCAGTATAGAAATCGTATAAAATCCTGAAGGAACGTTGAAGTACAAGACCAGTGCGAGTCACATAAAGAGGGGAGACACTCAGAGTTCTACTGACGCGTTTCGGGGGGTAGGGTCCCTTCTTCCTCAGAGCTAACAAAACCATGAGTGCCCTCTTCTATATATATCTTGGAACTAAGACTGAGCCCTCCCAAATGGGCTGCGCAGTCCCAAGAAGGTCTATCCATCAACATACCCTTGATCTGGGTCCCTGAGCGCAGGAGGTGTTGTTTCTGTTTCCAGGTGCATGAGTGCAGAAAAAGGTAGGGAATAAAAGAGAGGATGAGAAAGAGGGGAGAGAGGATGGAAGACAGAGGTAGATAGAGAGAATGGAGGTGGGTAGCTGGGGAGAAAGAGGGAAAGGTGCAGTTTAGAGGGAACAGCAAGGCAAACGGGGGAGACATGGGAACAAATGGAGGGCTTTAAAATAAGCAAGAGAATTGAAGTATTGAAGGAGGTGGTTACCACGTGTGGTTACTGGCCTAGATTAGAATTGTCGGAACTGAGCTGCCAGCAACAAGCTTCTTATGTCTTCCTGCCCTGTCCAGCTTCCTTTCAAGCTGTATTTGATGAAGAGTTATTTCACACCTTAACACAGGGGTGTTCATAGAATCTAGATGTCAAACTTCTCAAAACACAACACAGAAATACTACATGACACTAGATGAATCAAAAGAAAGTAGAAAATGTATGTAAAACACCTGGTATTACTCAGTGGTCTCCCACCTGTGGGACATGTAGATCTTGGATACATCTGATGTTGCTTAGAAGCTCTCTCCATTTATTGAGCACCTACCTCAACACAAGCTTTCTTCGCTTCACAAGAATGGCATTCCATTAACCTCCCTAGCGGTATGATTAGTTCAGATTTTTGATGCTGAAAGCGGTACCATTTTTTTGCATGGAAATATGTAGTTTTTTTCATGTAGACCTGTAATATTTAGGAATAACTCACTGAAATCTGTCCGAACAAGAGTCTAGTAAACATTCCGGGTATGATAAAATTTGAAACACGAAATCATAAATTATAATTTAATAGATAATCATAAAAAATAATAATATAATAATAATATATTTAATTCAATAATATAATCAAACCGAAAACACTGAAATTTGAAATATAGCGCCAAGTTGGTACATTGCTGAGCAAAGTCGCAGAATCGTTTTCAGTGTCTGATGACGAATTTCCCCCACGAATCATTATCACTCAATTCTGCAAGTGGTTCTGATTTACTATCGCTGTTCTCTAGCTGGTCTAAACCCGCTTTTGACCTAAAGGGACACTTTTTGGACGCCATGGACTTTTCTCAGTTTCCAGGCAGAAAGAACAGACAAAATGCAGGCAGGGCGCAGGACAAAGCACTAGGGACAAAAAGTATGTGAAATGGGTTGAAACAGCAATGTTTTACTATGTAAAATTTGTTTTGAAAAAAATTACATTTTTTAAAATTTTCAAATTTCCCACCGCTGGCGGCGCCCGTACATCCCGACGTCACAGAGGCCGGGACACAGAAGCCGGATGCCGGCATCGGCCGGAGGTGATGGCCGGGGACGCTGCAGGGGACACATTGGGGGAGCGAAGGACAAGGTAAGCTCTGCAGGGACTCCCTATGCAGCGCCGCATGGTAAGCCCGAGTGTAGCTCGGGGTTACTGCTTTTGGCACAGATATTTTACCCCGAGCTACACTCGGGAATACTGCCAGGGAGGTTAATGTTATATTTGAGATGTCTTCCCTTACTTGATAGTGCTTACTAAGATTTGTTATGACTGAATGTGGCTCAAAGGTTGGTAACTTTTTAAATATCAAATTTATATCAATACTTTTCATTAACACAGCAAAATAATAGAAAATAAAGACGAACAGGAGTATTTAGAAGAAACACAGAAACCAAGATTTTCCAGCCCTGGATTGTCAGTAAAAGGATTCATTGATTGCTCTTTGTGTCAAAACTTTCCTGGCTATGCCATAGAAACATAGAAAAGTGATGGCAGAAAAAGACAGAATGGTCCATCAAATATGCCCATTTTTTTTTTTGTTTTTTTATTATTTATTTTTTTTCCTTGGCTTTTTTGTCTGAGCATAGATCTATGCTTGTCCCAAGCATGTTTGAGGCTATTTACTGTTGACTGGCTCACTACCTCTGCTGGACGTTTATTCCAAGCATCAACTCTTATATCAACAATATAATACTTTCTGAGATTAGTTTTGAACTTTTCTCCACTTAGTGCCAGTTCACATATAGGCAGATTGGATGGGGATTGAACTGCATCCAATCCGCATGAAATGTGATAAAACATTGCTTCCTATGGTGCCTGTTTACATATGTGCGGTGCAGATTCAGTGCTGTTTGAAAAAGAGTCCTGTACAATTTCTGAGCAGTGCCTTCAGGTTCAGGTGAGGATTACAGGCTTTTGACTTCTATGGGAACCGTTTCTAAACCGCATATGTGTGAACAGGATACTCCTGAGAGCTAATCTTGTCCTGAACCTGATGTAAACCTGACCTGGAGCGCTGAACAACTACTGTATCAATTAGCTGTGAAACCTGAGCTTCAATCTGCACCGCACATGTGTGGATCCGCTCTTAAGGTCATGTCCCCGTGTTCTTGATTTTGGTTTCCTGTTGAAAATACTGCCCTTCTGAACCTTATTCACCCTCTTGATGTATTTAAAAGTTTCAATCATGTCTCCCCTTTCCCTTCTTTCCTCCAGACTGTACATATTAAAGTGATATTAAAGACTTAAAAAAAAAAAAAACAACACATCATGCCTGCTCTCTGCAGTGGATTTGCACAGAGCAGCCCAGATCTTCCTCTTCTCAGGTCCCCCGCCAGCACTGCTGGCCCCTCCCTCCTGTCTGGTGCCCCCACAGCAAGCTGCTTGCTATGGGGACACCCGCTGCTCCGTGTGTCTATTCACACACAGAGCCGCGGCTTGGCCCCGTTCCCTCTCTTTTCTCATTGGCTCACTGGTTGTGATTGACATCAGTGGGAGCCAATGGTTCCCACTGCTGTTTGAGCCAATGAGGAGAGGGAGTCCCGCGACTGCAGAGACACCAGTGCACATTGCTGGATCGAGACAGCAGTGAGAGTCATTGGCTTCCTGAAATCCAGCTTCCCTTAGCTCAGGCAATGATGAACTGAGAATTCTCCCTTCCCTCCAGAAGACTGCCAGGAAGTATGATATCATTTGCCTTGGCATGGAAACCAGGAATTAACTGAAGAAATATGAAAAAAAAGTTTTAAAACATGAAAATATGATATGTTCCACCCTGTAAGCAAAGTGATTGCACATTGAGTGTTAAACTGCCTCTAGTGTCTAATCTACAATTGTCAAATAGTTCAACTCACACATTTTCACAAAAGAAAAGGGATGTTTATTTTCATCCACGTGACTGTAATTTTCAAATCTCTGAAAGTAACTGTCACTTTTATGAAAATAAGGATCCTTATCCTGGTTAGTTTTGTGAACTCAGCCCAATGTTTGATGCAATAAAACAATAGACAATAGACAAGTCTGTAAAGACAAGTCTGTAAAAATATGAAAGTTACATAAAAAAAATGACAACTCCATACATTCAGTACAATGAAAAAAGTGTTGTCACTCTAAAACAGGAAGTGTGTCACTGACCGAGTCACCTAAAAATGGAGAAAAGTAATGCAGCCACCATGAAAGATTGGTAAGTTGCAATATATTACATATCTGATTTTTGGTTTTAAATATACTTTTAGCCAAAACAGAATTTACTCTTCTTGAGAAGAGGCGCCGGAGGCGGGTAAGATCATCATGTATAAATACAAAAATGGTCCATTATAATCTATATCCATAGTTTTAGATGCACTCACTTCAAGAGATCTGAACTGAGAGAACTGAAGTGTTTTCAATATCCCTGACACTTCTAGGATTGCTCTCTGTAGGGGTGTAGGAAATGCTGTATGTCGGATGCTGAAGATTCTTCAACTGCCAGAACTCTTGTAGACACCAAACTATTAAATCTCTTCTAACGCAAGAAGCTTTTTTATTTTTTGTGGCTTTAGCCATGTTACCTTCTCACATGAAGTGTTTTCACAAAGTTTCTCAAAATGTGGGCCACAGTATTATGGGGGTGCTGTGATATTGCAGGGGTTGTGCCACCACCGCTGCCAGCCATACCATGTTAGTATGCAAAGTTTGCTGCCACTCCAGCTCCATTTTTAAAAAAAAGCTGGACGTCATGGGTGGTAACATAGAAGCAGATGACGTGAGTGATCTGTGACAGAGGGGTGCAATGGTGCAGATGTGATTAGTCACAGAAGGATGCAATGGTGCAGATGGTGCCAAGGTGATCGGTGGCAGAGGGGTACGGTGGGGCAGAGGTGATCTGTGGCAGAGGGGTACGGTGGGGCAGAGGATATCTATGGCAGAGGGGTACGGTGGGGCAGAGGTGATCTGTGGTAGAAGGGTATGGTGGGGCAGAGGTGATCTGTGGCAGAGGGGTACGGTGGGGCAGAGGTGACCTGTGGTAGAGGGGTACAGTGGGGCAGAGGAGATCTGTGGCAGAGGGGTACGGTGGAGCAGAGGTGATCTGTGGCAGAGGGGTACGGTGGGGCAGAGGTGATCTGTGGCAGAGGGGTACGGTGGGGCAGAGGTGATCTGTGGCAGAGGGGTATGGTGGGGCAGAGGTGATCTGTGGCAGAGGGGTACAGTGGGGAAGAGGTGATCTGTGGTAGAGGGGTACGGTGGGGCACAGGAGATCTGTGGCAGAGGGGTATGGTGGAGCAGAGGTGATCTGTGCCAGAGGGGTACGGTGGAACAAAGGTGATCTGTGGCAGAGGGGTACGGTGGGGCAGAGGTGATCTGTGGCAGAGGGGTACGGTGGAGCAGAGGTGATCTGTGGCAGAGGGCTACGGTGGAGCAGAGGTGATCTGTGGCAGAGGGGTACGGTGGGGCAGAGGTAATCTGTGGTAGAGGGGTACGGTGGGGCACAGGAGATCTGTGGCAGAGGGGTATGGTGGAGCAGAGGTGATCTGTGCCAGAGGGGTACGGTGGAACAAAGGTGATCTGTGGCAGAGGGGTACGGTGGGGCAGAGGTGATCTGTGGCAGAGGGGTACTGTGGGGCAGAGGTGATCTGTGGCAGAGGGGTATGGTGAAGCAGAGGTGATCTGTGGCAGAGGGGTACTGTGGGGCAGAGGTGATCTGTGGCAGAGAGGTACGGTGGGATAGAGGTGATCTGAGGCAGAGGGGTACGGTGGGGCAGAGGTGATCTGTGGCAGAGGGGCATGGTGGGGCAGAGGGGTACGGTGGGGCAAAGGTGATCTATGGAGAGGGGTACGGTGGGGCAGAGGTGATCTGTGGCAGAGTGGTACAGTGGGGCAGAGGTGATCTGTGGCAGAGGGATACAGTGGGGCAGAGGTGATCTGTGGCAGAAGAGTGCAGTGGTGGAGGGCATGCAGAGGGGATTTGTGGAAGATGAGTGCAGGTGGTACAAAGCTGAGGTATGGATGAAGGATTCAGAGGTGAGGGGTGGACAAAGAATGTGGACATGAACAGCAGACGAGCGGTGCAGAGTTGAGCTATGAAGGTGGGGTGCAGGGGATGCAAAGTTAAGCTGTGGATAAAGGGTGTAAAGGGGAACAGTGGACAAGGTGTGCAGAGTTGAGCAGTGGATGGGGTGTGCAAAGATGACTTATGGACAAGGAGTTCAAGGGTGCAAAGTTGATTTGTGGATGAAGGATGCAGAGGTGAGTGGTGTACAAGGGGTTCTGAGGTGAGCATTGGAAAAATGGTGCAAAATTGAATTGAATAGTGGTTGAGGAGTGCTGAGATGAGCTGGGGATGAGGCATGTAGGGAGTGTAGAGGTGAGCTGTGAATGAGGAGTGCAGAGGTGAGACACGTTTGTTTCAGGTTATACATTAGTGCCTATGTTAGCTGTTGGGGAACACAAGTATAGCTGCTTCCATTGGCTGTAGCCAAGACTTAGTAAATACATGAATAGGTAGGCGCTACTTGATTAAATCAAATATATTATATGGCGTAAATAGAATTTTCTATCAGTGACATAAAATAACTAATACTGTACTCCCAAACAGAATATAGATAATAGACATATATTGAGTGACAGTCCCATAGGAATGTAGTCCCATGGGTAAAGGATTTTCTTTTGCACCACGTGAAAACAATAAGTGAATTTCTCACTCACCAGAAATTATTGACCCCGGTTAAGGTGGCCAAAAGGAGCTTTGTGAACATAAAATGTTGACAATCAACAGCAAGCTCTCATAGATGAAGGATTTCTGGTCTCCTAGTATGGAATATGGATCCAGAAGACCAACGATGACAGCCCCCAGATAAGTGGTCGCAAGACTCTGGGTGGACTGATGTTGGATGGATTCCTAATCCCAGGCTCAAGATAAACATATTGCTCCAAGTTGAGCACACTCCATGCAGTCAACAGTCCTCTGTACTCCTCGTTCTTCCAGGTCTCTCAAGGCTTGGCTGAGCATCAAGGGTGGCAACACAGAAGCGGCTGAGCAGAGTAATTTGTGGCAGAGGGGTGCAACGGAGCAGGTTGCTCAGAAGGAATCTGCAGTGGTGCAGGATGGGCAGAGGTGAGCTGTAGCAGAGGGGTGTAATAATGAAGTTGTGCAGAGTTGATGTTTGGCAGAGCGGTGCAATGATACGGAGGAACAGAGGTGAGCAGTGGATGAGGGGTGCATAGCTGATCTAAAGAAGAGGGGTGCAGGGGAGCTGTAAAAAGCTGAGCCATAGATTAGGAATGGAGAGGTCAACAGTGGACAAAAATATGGAAGAAGAGCAGTGAACATGGGGTGCAGAGTTGAGGTGTTGACAAGGGGCGCAGAGGTGAGCTATGGATGAGGGGTGCAAAACTGTTGGATGTTGTGGATGATGGTTGCAACATGTTCCCGATCCTGCACTCGCTCTCCAATCCCCGCACTCCCTGTAACAGCAGTACAGGGAGAAGTGTCCTAGCTGTCACTTTTTAAAAAGAGCACGGCTCTGTGGAGCTCCGCCCACACAGCCACGTCATTCATTCACAAAGTTCTGTGAATGAATGAACTACAAGTCCCAATAGACTTTGTGGCTGTCGGCTTGTAGTTCTCAATGAACTACCACGGCGCTGTGTAGCACTGTGGTAGTTCATTGATTCTTCCTGTCAGACTGTATCTGCTTGCCTGTACAGGATGTACCGGTACAGAGATACACTGACAGGTTTGCAGGAGTCCTGCATGGCACCAGTGATCTGCTGATCGCTGGGGCAATGCTCTCCAGGCTCCCCCCCAAAAAAATAGTAAATGCACATTTTGTTACCTGCAAAAAAATGTACATTTATGATTTTTTTTTTAAAAAGTGAACTTATCCTTTAAAGTGGAACTAAATATTCTCAATGAAAATTAACTATTCTAGTCCTTATGCTGCTAGCATTAGTAAATAGATAGGAAGGTATATTATGTTTACTTGTTTCAATTTTTGTTTTTTACATTTCTTTAGTTGCTTCCTTGTTTCTGGCCTAGGCAAAGATGATGTCATACATCCTATGATTCTTCATGGGCATTTTTTTTTCATCTGGAGGGGGAAAGAAGGGCTCTCTCAGCTAAGCTCACACTCCTGTATGCATGTCTGAGCTAAAGGTAGATAGATTACAGAAAGTAAATGCTAGATTAATCATCTGCACTTACTCAAGATGGCCTTGGCTAGAAATGCTAGGGAGGTGTGTTTCAAATAGACTTCTCAACAAAATAGAGTATGGAGACATGGATGGATGGGAGATTTTACTTTAAATATTAAAAATGAAAGTGTTACTAAACCCATAATTCTGCATTCACTATATCTGGTCTCCCACAGTACACAGAACATGGAAATGCCATTATTTTGGTAAATATAAACTCCTAAATACCTTTTCTCATCAGCAGTATATAGCAGTCTTGTGACTTCTATCTGTTTCCAGAAGAGCACAGGTTATAGGAGGAGCTTGTAGGAGAAGTTTTCATTCTCCCCTGATTGTCCTATGAGACTGCAGGACCCCTGACCCTCTGTCTGAACAATGCTGATTGGCCCTGTGCTGATCACATGCACTCTCCCATGAAAACAAAAACTCTCTAGCAATTAACACCAAACTGAACACATGCAGCTTGCCCCCAAGGCTTTGTTCTATCAGGGAATGGATTGGGGACTGTGGAAGATTGGGAGGATCAGAGAAGACAGGATCAAACAGCCTTTTTACACAATACGGGTGATTAACCCCTTAGGTTCCACAGTGAGTGTAACAAGCATGCTTTACTGCATATACAGACTGATTTTACTGTTGTGGGTTTAGTAGCACTTGAATTAAATAGCGTCTTCAGTTTGTGGTGCACAGATGACCTTTAGTTCAGCTTCAGCTTCTTAACAACTCTTAAGCTGGGGAGCAGGGAAGACAAAAAAATATTTTATAAAGAAAAAAGGGAAAAAAGCAAAAAAAAAAAGTGTTTTTCCAATTTTAACCACTTGCCTACCAGGCACTTATACCCCCTTATTTACCAGGCCAATTTTCAGCTTTCAGCGCTGCCGCACTTTGATTGACAATTGCGCGGTCATGCAACATTGTACCCATATGAAATTTTGATCATTTTTTTCTCACAAATAGAGCTTTCTTTTGGTGGTATTTAATCGCCACTGGGCACTTTACTTTTTGCGCTATAAATAAAAAATTGCCAAAAATTTGAAAAAAAAAAAAAAAGTTTCTTTGTTTCTATTATAAAATTTTTCAAAATTTTTCCTTCACTGATGTGCGTTGATGAGGCAGCACTGATAGGCACTGATAGGCGGCACTGATGGGCACTGATAGGCAGCACTAAAGGGCACTGATAGGCAGTACTAATGAGGTGGCACGGATAGCCGGCACTGATAGACAGCACTAATGAGGTGTCACGGATAGGCGGCACTAATATGCAGCACTGATAGGCGGCACTGATAGGTGACACTAATGATGGATACTGATAGACGGCACTGACTGGCATCACTGCTGGGCACTGACTGGCGGCACTGACTGGCACAACCGCTGGGCACTGATTGGTGGCACTGACTGGCAGCACTGCTGGGCTGCACTGGTGGGTGGCACTGGTGGGCAGCACTGGTGGGTGGGCACAGGTGGGTGGCACTGGTGGGCACAGGTGGGTGGGCACAGGTGGGTGGCACTGCTGGGCACAGGTAGGTGGCACTTCTGGACACAGGTGTGTGAAATTGCAGAGTGGCACAGGTGGGTGCACTGCTGGGCACAGGTGGGCGGAGCTAGTGGGCGCACTGCAGGGCACAGGTGGGCGGAACTTGCGGGTGGCACTGCTGGGCACCAATCATCAGGGCACTGATCATCAGTGCCCTGATGATCGGTGCCGATCACCGCTCTGACAACTGCCGGTTCTCGGCAGTACTTTCCTCACGATCTGACAGCGTGAGGAAAATGCAGCCGAGAACCGGCACTTGCATTTCCCTCTGATCAGCGTGTCATTGGACACCGCTGATCAGGTGGTAAAAGGCCGCTGTGATTGGCCTTTTACCACATCACGTGATCAGCTGTGTCCGTAGGACACAGCGATCACGGAGATCGCCGGGTGCACGCCCCCTGGGGCGCGCAGGAGAGCGCGTTCTGGGGGGACATCATATGACGTCCACTCAGAACTGGCCGGCCGCAGTGCAGCCGTCATTCGGCTATCTGCGGTCGGCAACAAGTTAAATACGGTGGAGGAGAGACTTCAATGGTGAAGGTCCGCTTTAATGGTTGGCCAACTCATAAACTTGCATTGTAAATGAAAGCAGTAAACACAACCATTGGGCAGCACTGCAAAGCAGGAAGAAGAGCCTGCATATGAAATGAGAATGGCTGCCCCCATGTATAAACAGTTTATGAGTACAAATTATACAAAGTCAAAGCCAAATTTTCAAAAGCGTGAACACAACCCAACATCGTTAATGACATCATCTTGGTCCCTTTTACCTTTATAGCTAAATAAAATACTGAAAAGTTCCATTTAAGTCTAACCATAAATATAATAAAATATCTCTCCATAAACATTCCTGATCACTTTGGCTGAATATTCTCGAATCTCCACTTGGAGTACAACTAAAAGTAAAAAGTTACTGCAGCATTTACCTAAGAGTACTGAATATGGATGGGCATCGCCTGATGACCTAGATTAAATATATACCTACAATTTGTCAATGTCTAGAATATTTTTTCAATGCAATCATAAATTCAGTAGAAGCATTTTAAATAATTGCCCGCAGCATCCAGACATAGAGCAGTGCCAGGGCTTCCCACTCCATGCCGCTCTGCGTCTTTATCCTACAGCAATAATATATTTCCAGCAGCAATTACACAAGGCAAGGCAGGTTTATGCTAATGACATTTCCTCACTTTCAGCACATCAAATAAGAGCATATTTACAAGGCAAACAAGACATTTGCCTAGGGCGGCATTTTTCAGGGGGGCAGTGTCACCCTCCGGCAAAAGTGACACATGTGGCAGCCAGTGATCGAGGATAGAGAGCAGGTGATGCACAGGCACAGCAGTGCAGGCTGCTGGAGGGTGTACAAATGTCATTCACAGATTATTGTCAGATAGCAGCGCAAAAAAGGCCGAAGACTTTAAGAAAAAAAGCAATATTTTTGACTTTTTGCTATTAAACATGTCCAGTAAAAAAATGTTAAAAAATCTAATTTTGTCTTAAATTTAGGCCAAAATGTATTCTGTTACATGTCTTTGCTGAAAAAAAATCCCAATATGTGTAAATTAATTGGTTTACGTGAACGTTATAGTGTGACGGTATATATACTAGGGTTTTAAAATTTAAAAAAATTTACAAATGCTGTTTTTTTTTTTTACATCCCCAGTAAAACCAATACAGTGATCAGTGCTAATAAAAATCACTGACAGTGAATAGCAGAAATGCAAAATCACACACACATATATATATATATATATATATATATATATATGTATAGATATAGATATATATCTTTTTTATATATATATATATATATATATATATATATAGATAGATAGATAGATAGATAGATAGATAGATAGATAGATAGATATAGATATATGTGTGTGTGTGATTTTGCACACCCCTGCCACCCTGTAGCAGTATATCTACTATTTGGCGGCGCAAAAGCGGTTAAATGATCCCTCTACCGCGTCCCTTAAAAGACGTGTTTAGTTATTTATAAATATTTTTCAGTTGATTTTGCCATTTTAATTTCTTTTTTTAAAGCTAGAATTTTTCAGCTTTTTAAAACAGTTTTTAAATCCTGATCTGCTCTAGGAATCCTTCGAAATGTGTTTGTAACACTATTTTCACAAGTTACTTTCGTTTTTTCATAGTGTTTTTGACATTTTACAACCACCCTTTTCCTGTTGAAAATAATGGCTAACGAATTCTGATGTATATTTCAATTTCTGACCCTTTATCAGTAAATGATTTTGACAGTGAAATGTATTGAAAGGGGAAAAAAACAATTAAAAAAAAATCACAGAAACTTTCTATAACTACAGAAAGTCAATGACATAAGAAATTATATTGAAAATGCAATCAAAATGAATGTTTTACATTTTGTATATAGTCAGAGTGACTTGCACTGTAGTCTTTAAATACTAGTTACCAATTTTACTAAATACATGTGCAAGAGAGGGATCTTCTACCTGAACTGCATGAAAGCCCCACTTGCTATTTCTCATTCAGGATCTTAAGATAGAATTTTAAAAATATTTTATGCAGAAAGTTTGGAGTTGAAGTGATAACCCTAACTGGTTGACTTAATCTATTATAAATGCAAGCTGAAGAAGGGATCTAAGGCATCTTGAAAGCCTGCATCTTCAATAAATTAAACAATCAAGGACATTAAACAAACTTTTTTACATGAATCAATGGCTAACAATACAACTGTGCGAAAAATATCATGAAATAGATAAAAACAGAAACCCACCAAAGGCAAAGAAAGATTAGGTCATTGACCCAATATTTTTAATAGCACTATGGTATGTCTTTAAAATCCTTCAATCCAGATGAGCTCAAATGTATCTAAAGTTCAGGTATGTAAATTATTTCAGCAGAGATAAAACAATGTGAAATTGAAGGCCCCAAAAATCAATTCTATTCCTTAATTTATAAACCTGATCCACAAGCTGCATATCTCCGCTCAATGCCCTGAAGCATTCAAGGGATATAATAATTATTACAGACTACAGAATTTGTTTTTTGAAGTTTGCAGATTTTAACCCAACATGAAATTACCGTAGACCACTTACTGACCGCTTATTGACCACTTACTGACCTCTCACACAGGAAATCTCTTTTCTTTGTTTCTTAGTCTCAGCTTTGACATTTTCTGTCTCCTTCTCAGTCATGATAATGTATAGAAATTAAATTTCATGTGTAAGGTGATTATAGCACTTGTAACAACCCAGTTGAGTGCTGTTAAGTACTGCACTTTCTATTTTTCTATTTTTACTATCAATTAATTCTTCAAGACAAGATTGTAGTGGTTTATCCCCAAAATCTTGTCCTGAAAAATTAACTGACAGTGCAAATTAAAAAAAAAGATAATATGTAAAGTACTCAATGTACCTTTCTTTTCAAAATTTTTTTTACTTTTCAACATTTTTTATTAAAGTTTTACAAAATACAAAATATGGCAAATGTGTTTTTTGTTCAAAAAGTTTGCAATATTAAAGTACACTCAACAGAGTAATAGTTGATTGGGTAGACTATAGACCATTTTACAATAATCTGAAGTATCAGTAATAATATGCTAGAAAAATTAACTGACAGTGCAAATAAAAAAAAAGATAATATGTAAAGTACTCAACGTATTTTTCTTTTCAAAACATTTTTTTTCTTTTCAACATTTTTTATTAACGATTTACAAAATACAAAAATTGGCAAATGTGTTTTTTGTTCAAAAAGTTTGCAATATTAAAGTACACTCAACAGAGTAATAGTTGATTGGGTAGACTATAGACCATTTTACAATAATCTGAAGTATCAGTAATAACTTTAGATTGTACACCCCTTGAGGGTTTGGGACTGATGTGAATGTACAATATATATGTAAAGCGCTGCATAAAATTGACAATGCTATATAAGTACCTAAAATAAATAAATAAATACTATGCTTGAAAAAATAACTGACAGTGAAAATTAAAAAAAGATAATATGTAAAGTGCTCAGTGTACCTTTCTTTTCAAAACATTTTTTTTCTTTTCGACATTTTTTATTAACCTCCCTAGCAGTCTGATTATGTCAGTATTTCTGTGCTCAAAGCGGTAAATTTTTTTGCATGGAAATATGTATTTTTTTTATTGTAGGCCTGTAATTTTTAGGAATAACTCACTGAAATCTGTCCAAACAAGAGTCTAGTAAACATCCCGGGTATGTTAAAATTTGAAACATGAAATCATAAATTATAATTTAATAAATAATCATAAAAAATAATATTATAATAATAAATTTTATTAAATGATATAATCAAACCAAAAACACTGAAATTTGAAATATAGCGCCAAGTTCGCACATCACTGAGCAAAGTCGCAAAATCGTTTTCAGTGTCTGATGACGAATTTCCCCACAAATCATTATCACTCAATTCTGCAAGTGGTTCTGATTTACTATCGCTGTTCTCTAGCCGGTCTAAAACCGCTTTTGACCTAAAGGGACGCTTTTTGGACGCCATGGACTTTTCTAAGTGTCCAGGCAGAAAAAACGGTAAAAATGCAGGCAGGGCACAGGACAAAGCACTCGGGACAAAATGTATGTGAAATGGTTTGATACAGTAATATTTTACTATTTGATTTTAGTGTATTTAGTGAATGTCACTTTTTCACATTTTTAAATTTCCCGACCGTTCCGTCCCCCGTACGTCCCGACGTCACAGGGGACGGAACCCAGAAGACAGATGCCGGCATCGGCCGGAGGACATTGCCAGGGGCACTGCAGGAGGGACATCGCGGGAGCGCAGGACAAGGTAAGAGAAGAACAGATCCAGGAGCAACGCTGCAAGCAGGGGTGGACTGACCATTTGGAAACGCGAGCACTGCCCGAGAGCCCGGGGTCAGTAGGGGGCCCCATGAGATGCCCCTGGTACCTTTTTCATAGGCTTTTTTGAGTTTGGGCAAGGACACAGGGGCCCCATGATCCCCTATTGCCCGGGGTCCCATGAGTTGTCAGTCCGCCCCTGGCTGCAAGGTATTCCTGAGTGTAGCTCGGGGTTACCGCTTGTGGTGCTGAAACTTTACCCCGAGCTACACTCGGCAATACCTTCCGGGAGGTTAAAGTTTTAAAAAATACAAAACATGGCAAATGTGTTTTTTGTTCAAAAAGTTTGCAACATTAAAGGACAATCAACAGAATAATAGTTGATTGGGTAGACTATAGACCATTTTACAATAATCTGAAGTATCAGTAATCACTTTAGATTGTACACCCCTTGAGGGTTCGGGACTGATGGGAATGTACAATATATATGTAAACCGTTGCATAAAATCGACAGCGCTAAATAAGTACCTGAAATAAATAAATAATAGTATGCTAGAAAAATTAACTGACAGTGAAAATTAAAAAAAGATATGTAAAGTGTTCAGTGTACTTTTCTTTTCAAAACATTTTTTTTCTTTTCAACATTTTTTATTAGCCTCCTAGCGGTCTGATTATGTCAGTATTTCTGTGCTCAAAGCGGTACATTTTTTTGCATGGAAATATGTATTTTTTTTATTGTAGGCCTGTAATTTTTAGGAATAACTCACTGAAATCTGTCCAAACAAGAGTCTAGTAAACATCCCGGGTATGTTAAAATTTGAAACACGAAATCATAAATTATAATTTAATAAATAATCATAAAAAATAATATAATAATAATAATAAATTTAATTCAATAATATAATCAAACCAAAAACACTGAAATTTGAAATATAGCGCCAAGTTCGCACATCACTGAGCAAAGTCGCAAAATCATTTTCAGTGTCTGATGCCGAATTAAAAAAGATCATATGTAAAGTACTCAATGTACTTTTCTTTTCAAAAAAATTTTTTTCCTTTCAACATTTTTTATTAAATTTTTACAAAATACAAAAAATGGCAAATGTGTTGATTGGGTAGACTATAGACCATTTAACAATATTCTGAAGTATCAGTAATAGTATACTAGAGAAAAAGGGGGAGGGAGTTGTCCCAAAGAGAAAGAATCTCAGGGACGATGGTAAATTGTGTGTATGAGGTAGCACGGAACCACCTCCATGGTGGGTGAGCCTATTAAACAAAGTGAACAAAACTAAAAAAAAAAACGCAGGGGGGATATCACAAAAATCCTCCACAAGAAAACCTCAAGGAAAAATAGAAAGTATTAGAATTTAAAAATGAAATACTATTGTGGTATATTGCTAAAGATTTAATTAGTTAAACATGTACAGTCAAAGTCTGGCAGCAGATAATTAGAGACCCAAGATTCCCATATTTTTAGAAATGGGGTATCTTTTCATCCATTGTGGATGCTATCTTCTCATATGTCATATGTAGGTTTATATGAGCTTTACGTTCTTCAAAGGGGATGGCCATTTTCCAGGTACTTATGATGGTTTGTTTAGCTGCAGTAAAAATAAAGGAGTTTGAGCAAAGTTCTGTCCTAAAACAGTCATCTGGTTTCCTACCCAACAAAGCCTCTGAGGGGTGCTTTTGCAGGGGTCTACCTAAACCAGTAAAAATGAGTTGATATGTATGGGACCAAAAACAGTGGCTGTTATAGCAATCCCACCAGATATGTCTAAACGTTCTAAACAGCCCCTAAAACAAACAGAAGGATATCCCAGAATCATGCGGAATGAACGTCAGGTATCATATATCAATTTATTAGCACTTTATATTTTTTTCATTTTCGATATAGTGGAGAGAGATCAGAACACCTGCCAGGTTTTTATTGCTGTGTGGTCCCCGTTAGGGACATTCACCTTCTCTATTTTTTCCGGTTTACCATTATCATTGAAAGTGAAAGTCATCTTGTCCCCAGAACAGTAATGGGGGGAAATCCCCTGATGGGGAAACTAGTTTGGACTATGAGTAAGGTCTTTTTTTGACTGAAATGCACTAATGTTGGTTGCTCTATGGAATATTTTACTCCTTGCAAATAATAAAAAATAATTTTTATTTTCACCGTGTTGCCAACATTTTTTATTTTAGATGTCCATACATGAGCAGGTGGAGATTGTTGGTCTGGCATGGTGATATTTGAGCTTTAGCCTGACATTTGTCTAACCAGGTTGTAGCCCATTACTTTTGCTTTGAACTACAGTTCTGGTGACCCTGGTGACAACCAATTATTTCCTCACTTTGGAGGGGCAGGAAGTGAAGAGAAATCTCCCCAATGGGACACAGATGGCAAAAAAAACCTGACAGGGGTTATAACGCTCCCTTGCTCAATCCAACGGGAAAGCAAACATTTTTCCTTTTAGTGCTATCCTAGTAGAGTTCTTTAACCTATATACTGTATCTCATCAATCTTCCCGAGAAATATTAATCCCTATATCAGAGGCCCAACTAGACATATGACCAGGTGGTGAAGAACAGCGGGACATTAGTAGCAGCAGATAGATAGAAATGTAGGTAGAAATGTTTAAATGTAGTAAACTGTAAATGGGTATCAGAGTAGTGAAGCATGGAAGACACTTCATTTTTAATTTGAACGTATCAAACATTTCTTTAGGTGGTATATTATGCAATACTTTAAGGCAGGGGCGGACTGACAACTCATGGGGCCCCCGGGCAATAGGGGATCATGGGGCTCCTGTGTCCTTGCCCAAACTCAAAAAATCCTATGAAAAAGGTACCAGGGGCATCTCATGGGGCCCCCTACAGACCCCGGGCCCTCGGGCAGTGCCCAAGTTTCCAAATGGTCAGTCCACCCCTGCTTTAAGGCACAGGTATCAAACTGGCGGCCCTCCAGCTGTTGCCAAACTACAAGTCCCATGAAACATTGCAAGATTGAGAGTTACAAGCATGACTCCAAAAGGTAGAGGCATGAGGGGACTTGTAGTTTTGCAACAGCTGGAGGGCCGCCAGTTTGACACCCCTGCTTTAAGGAATCCAAAAGACTTTAATTCAAATGGACAACGGATATTGTACAGTTGAGTCAATTTTGTGCCCAGCCACCAAGAACAACTTCTGGAAGAATCCCAGCCAGGAATGAAAATCAATTTACTTTTATGAAGCTATAACAGTACATACAACAGTGCATTTAGGAATTTAGGATGTAAAAAATCAGATATAACCATTCAGGACAGGGAACAGAATAATCCTTATAGGGTCATCTGGCTTCCCAGCTACCAAAGCAATCCGACTAATACCCCTGGGTGCAAAGGTCTCTTAGGGGTAGAGAAAAACAAACAGAGGGCGCACCAGCCTAGTACATTACCTTAAAAGTATGTTTATTGAATGTTAAAAAATAAATATTCTACTCACAATAGTCAATAAATAAAAGGCACATCATGAAGGAACAGCTCTGTCCTACTCACTGCGTATCTGTCTTATGATGAGAATTCTGGACACCCAAAAGGTTGACGCGTTTTGAGGGCTAGCCTCTTCCTCAGAGCCCAAGTATATTTACTAAAGCTGGTTCACTCAGAATCTCATGCTCTTCTGCAAGGAAACCAATCAACTTACAACGTTTATTGCCAAAGCTTAATTGAACAAGCTGAGGTTAGAAGCTGATTGGCTACCATACACAGCTACACCAGATTCTGTGTGAACCAGGTTTAGTAAATCTCCCCCCCAGGGTATCTATGGAGTTTTGGTTTTCTAATCTGCATACCTTTTCAGGTCAGTGAGAACCTATTGAAGCCAAGAGGCATGGAGGAGCTCAGCTATGATGAAAGATTTGCTGAACTGAATTTATTCTCTTTTGAGAAGATGCGATTAGGGGGGAATATGATCACCATGTATAATACATAAGGGGGGATATGATCTCCATGTATAATACATAAGGGGGAATATGATCTCCATGTATAATACATAAGGGGGGATATGATCTCCATGTATAATACATAAGGGGGATATGATCTCCATGTATAATACATAAGGGGGGGATATGATCTCCATGTATAATACATAAGGGGGGATATGATCTCCATGTATAATACATAAGGGGGGATATGATCTCCATGTATAATACATAAGGGGGGATATGATCTCCATGTATAATACATAAGGGGGGATATAATCACCATGTATAATACATAAGGGGGGATATGATCTCCATGTATAATACATAAGGGGGGATATGATATCCATGTATAATACATAAGGGGGGATATGATCTCCATGTATAATACATAAGGAGGGATATGATCTCCATGTATAATACATAAGAAGGGATATGATCTCCATGTATAATACATAAGGGGGGATATGATCACCATGTATAATACATAAGGGGGGATATGATCTCCATGTATAATACATAAGGAGGGATATGATCTCCATGTATAATACATAAGGGGGATATGATCTCCATGTATAAATACATCAGTGGTTCATATAGTGAACTCGGTGTAGAGTTATTCACCCTGAGGTCATCACAGAGGACAAGGGGGCACTCTTTACATCTGGAGGAAAAGAGATTTAACCTTCACATACCAGACACCAAGGGTAGTTGATCCTTGGAATCAGAAAAGACATTTTTTCCCCCACTAGAGTGAAATGAATCAAGCTTTATTGTTTTTTTTTTTGCCTTCCTTTGGGTCAACTGTGGGTAAAAGATTGTGTATATTGAGGTTTTTCAAAATCTTTTTTTTTATCTGTTTGTTGAACCAGATAGATAACCTCACTATGTAAATTTGTAAAGGCAAAAAGGGAACAAGTTCTTCCAAATGTAGGTCAGCATTGGCACCCTCTATTTTTCTCTCAGTAGCGGTTCTCCTTAAAAGATGAATTGCTGTAAGCATCAGTCTGTCTATAATGCCCGTTGCCCACATCATCTAATTTGGTGCTATGTGTTAACACTTGACCATCACATCTGATGGGAGCAATATCTCAGCAAGCTACAATCTTGACAAACAGTGATGTATACAGATATCTATCTAGTGTTGAATGGCCACTAAAATAAAAATATTAAAGTGTATGTAATTGCTAAAAATAAACTCTTCATATTTGGTCCCTCTTGGTCTAACATGAAAGCATTTTGCAATAGCTGTTTAATAAGTGCAAAAAAAAACCTGAGCATTAATTACGAATGGTGTGAGCACATTGGTTTGAAGAATTTTTGGAGTACGTTTCTTTTTTGGGATTGAGCACAATTTATATATATTTTTCGTGTGGACTTTAGATATTTTTTTGGACTTTTATTTATAGTATTTTTAATTTTCACATATAATTTATTTGCACTGTGGAGTGTTTATAATTTAAAAAAAAAAACTGTTGATCTTGGCATAAATCTTGTCAGCTGATAAATTCCTGCGCATTTTGCTTGTTTTGTATTATCAGTTACATTGCTCCCAGTTTTCTCTGAGAACTACATAACCTCACCCATCTGTTATGAAGAAGAGGATAGGAAGAGGTCTCTGTAGTCATGTCCTAAAAGGGAAAGGGAAAGGGAAAACCATGGCTCCCTTTATACATACAATGAAGTAAAAGAGTGTTGTCCCTCTAGGACAGAAGGTGTGTTACTGACAGGTGAGAATAAAGGTAAAAATGTGTTAGCTCTTGAAAACTCATGTCCAGGTGGTACTATACCGTGGCGAGAATCACTAAATGCTTTCCCACTTATCCCTCCTTGTGCTTTCAGACGCACTTGGACCTGATATGAAGCACATATGGTGGATATGTGGATATGGATATTTTTTTACGGATGGTTGGTAACCCTGAACCCTGATTTAGGCAATGCCAACAGTGCTGAAATAATAGGAAATCACAGGTGAAGTCACAAACCTGGAAGAAACGCAACCTGGAGTAGCAGAATACAGCAAAGCGGCATCCTATCAACACTGAAAGCAAAAAAAAAAAACAAAAACCGTAAATACGCAAACAAATACACCCTCTCAATTTCTGCTTACATAATATTCAGCCAGAATTTTTTAAACAGTAAAATGTATACTATCCATACAGGTATTTATTTAAATTTTTATTTTTGGTACATTTCTTCCTTTGTTTTTTTATTATTGTTTACTGAACATTTAAATCTAAATGATGACCAAATAATGTAAACACATTTTTTACTATTATTGTTACTAATTATTATTATTTTATATTAATATTCATTTGTACTTATAATTTACATAGTGATATTGTCTCCCTTAATGCTGTACAAAGTACAGATCAGAGTGCATAAGATAATACAATAACCAAATTGATTTCCAGTACCACATCTATATTATTATCATTATTTTTTTTTCACCAGATTACTATTATTATTATAATACAGGATTTATATAGCGTCAACCATTTGTGCATCACTTTACAATATAAAGGGGGACATTAAAAACAAACACAAGATCTCTCCTCACAAATTTACATACTATGTAGGGGTATGGGAAAATAAAAATATAATTGGATATCTTAATTTTTATAGAGGATAGCATTTAATCCAGTTGAGTATACGTCAAGTAATCAATATTTAAAAAAAAAAAAAAAAAAGAAAAAGATGAAAGGAAAAGAAATTAACAATCAGAAAGAAAAAGACATTCTATCAATTTTCCTAAGGACGTACAAAAATCTGGATAACAGTACAGTTAAATACGTATTTAAAATGAATGCAAATAACGGCATGTATTGTAAAAACCTAAAACAATTAAATAAAATGATGTATACTTGTACTACTCAAAATAATAGCAAAATGAGTAACCCCATATCACAATTACTACATATAAACTGACCAAAAAATGAATTAGAGTTTTGGCAAACCTTGTGCTGGTGTAACAGTGTGGTCCACAGACTACTTCTAATGTATGAAATTTCTCTATGCAGTAAATAATTTATTAAGCTAACTTGTAGGTCCTTCTACTATATTCAATCTTCACAATTCTCCGCTGGAATCCAGGTCACTGACAAGCCACCAAGCCAAGACGTATGTGCTATACACATGCAGTAAACAGAGGCGAGAAACTTGGTGGTTGGTTGGGTCGCTGAGAGGATCCCCCATCTACTATTTACATACAATGTTATATGTTTAAGATATGTGAATCTCACCACATCCTTCCTAAGGAAGCCTTAAGCTGCCCATATACTTAGCAGACTGGGCCAACCTAGACTTCTGCTTCAAGTCTGCATTAAATTTGGTGATGGTCACAGCTTTGGACAAAAGTCACAAATATGTGTAAGCAGGTAGGTGCTGAATGACCTGAGTATGTGACCAATAGAATGAGCACTGATTTAAAAGTTGAATACGTGCATAATTACATATGTAAGTTGAAAAATAGATATTAGGACTCAAACTAAAAAAAACAAAAAAAAACAAAAACACAACCAAACCCTTAGTTGGTGATCCACATCCACCAGTGTTCCCCTTAGGGGGTTAAACGGGTGTTGCTCCCTGGATGAGAGATTCCCTCTCTGGATAAAGAATGGGTCTCCTCCTGAGGCAGGGCATGTAGGAATTAAAGGCTCCCCCAGGGGGTTAGAACAAAGATATGTCCATAGTGTAATAGGTTTAAATTAGGTTTATTAAAGAAGAGTTAAAACCGATGCATCAGGTAGTCTAGGTAAGCATAAGCATAAGAAGTACGTAGGACTGACCGTCCACTTTAACCCCCTAAGGGGAACTCTGGTGGACGTGGATCACCATTAAAGCCCTAAGGATCCTGTCTGATGACCATCCATCCCTTAGAGGGAAGACAACATAGTTCCTGACCCCCCTTGATGACATCTGGAGTATTGATTTAAAGGAGCATTATATATGCACGTCCGGTGAGTGCGCATTACTTACACTAATACTGCACAGACACCGGTTTCCAGAATAACAAGCACTTAAAGAGCACAAGAGTCACTTTGAACTGTTTTTATATCTATGAACTTTGCATTTGATTATACATATTTTTAGTTGATTTTATATTTCTTAAGCGCTGCACCTCCTTTTACAATGTATTTTAAAAGGTTTATTTTTGGTTACCTTTTGTGCACAGTGGCTTTTATTGTGTTTTAGAGCGCTCACATTTTTATCCATTTTTAAACCCTTAGTTGATCCACAGTAAAGCGAAAATCCCTTATGAAGAGTGCTCAGTTTTGCTTTAACAGATCCCCAGATCAACATATTATAGGGTAATTGAAAAATGAAAGTAACATATAATATTTTATTATCTTATTAATTACATTAAAAGGGCATTTTTTTCATTAATGAATTTATTGATTTTTCTCAAGAGGAGATTTAAACTGGAAAGCCCATGCAGGGGCTAAAACATTTGCAGAAAACAGATCAAAGAACAAAGATAACAAGAGAAGTAACAAATGAGTATAGACTCCCAAAGGGCAAGTTGGCCAACATTTGTACCAGAATTGGTGGGCTGCAGGCCAGGTAGGCTACCCCAAGCAGCTGAGGAGTTTTTTGAAGAGAAAAATAAGTTCAGGGTGGGAAAACAAAGGAGGGCAGAAGGGTGTAGAGGGGAGAAGGAGAAGGGACGGGGAAAGAAAGGTTGGGGAAGAGACCTAACAGACTCGGGTTCCCACCTGGATGCAAGGTACTGGAAAAGGGCATTTAATCCTCTTTTGAAACTATCTTCTGATTCTGCCAAAAACCAGCTCCCATGCCAGACTATTCCACATTTTCACTTTTCTTACAAGAAAGAACTTTGTCTGAAGCTGGAGATTACAGATTATCTCCAAGTACCCAAATACAAAGCTGAAATACTTATATGTGTCTGCGAAAGGATTTAGAACTGTTTAGCATGTTATTTGATTCACATACCTTGGCTACATGGTACAGCCAGAATGGTAACACTTCGTATATTCCTTATTAAATTGTATATATAGCCAACATTTTTTTGGGTTTTATATAGAATAGGGAAGAGTTATTATCCCTGCCAGGTTACTTTGGGGAAATTTTTATTCACTTGTCCCAGGGATGCAACAGGACATCAAAGGAAATCTTCCAAAGCAAAGGGAATTCCAGTCTTAGCCTGCTGTCTCCAGAACATGTGTTCCAATTGGATGATTTCTGCTTACCTCTGGGAACAACTTTAAAATTTTGGATTTCCTTCACTTTTTTTCTCAGTGAAAATAGTCCTTAGTGCAGGTAGAGTGGTAAATCTCCCGCGATAGCAAACAACTCGACATAGAGTCTAACTCTTCCAATTCTATCCAAAACGGTTTTACCTAGTGATACATTTTAATCATTACAGTTTCTAATGTCACCTTCCTACCTCCAGTCTGCTTGCTGTGTAAGCAATCAGCATAATCAATGATCGGAGAAGTCACCCAGGAAGCTGTAACACAAAGCAGGAGATCTTCCCAAATGGGGGTCACAGGTAGAAAAAAATAACTCATTTTCTAGTAGAGTGGCGGAGGGTTAGAACAGTATTTTACAACCTTTTTTGACATAGAGGAAAATGTGAAATAACTTTCTGGTCTCAGGCAATCCCTGATAATATAAATTATATCTACTGCTCATGATACATTAACGTGATGGTCATTGGGAAGAGTGCTCCTTATATTTGTGTTCAGAGAGAAAAATCCCCCCTCTTAGAGAGAGCTAAAAAGATCATTGGCAGTGTTGGATTTCCAAATAGGCAGAGTAGGCATGCCGTTTAGGGGCCCTATGACAACGGATCAAAATATTGATTGATCTTGAAAGAAAATGACAATGAAGCTTTCTTAAATTGTTTACAAATGATAGAAAAAATTAATCAACTCAAAGAAACTAAAACTTTACGTTAAAGTGGTTGTAAAGGCTCAAGGTTTTTTAAAGGCAAATTTGTCTTTATTACGGTTTTGCAGCAAGGTTTACAGAACAAAATGAAAGAGACATACATAACATGTACAAGTAGTCAAATAGAACTTTTGAGCATAAAGACGATCCAGAGAAGTAATTATGAAGAGCTGTACTCAGTGGATAAAATAAAGGATCAACATTAGCTGATATGGAGATGACAGTAACATAATTTTCAGGGAGGTACCCCAGGGTGAAACATGGAAAACATAGAAAGGCACCACTGTATGAAGCAATGTACCAAACAGGACTAAGAGAAGAGATAGTGGAGTGTAGGAAGAATAGAGAGAAGTGAGAGGCTAGTGCTAGAGACAGAAAAAGACTGAAAGAGAGAGGGGGCGGGGGGGGCGGGGAAGACACAGGGCAGGATTGCAGTGGCATACCACCAGGGAACCCTGGTGGCATGACCCAGTGGTATGTGGCCAAACGTAGACATGAAGGCCAAACTGATGACCGCAGATCGGGGATCCGGATAGACGAGGCCCAACTCTATTGGGACATAAAAGGGGCACACAACTCCAGAAGGATTGAAGAAGAGGAGAAATGGAGCCAGATTGACCACAGTAACTTGTGTTTAGCATAGGTATCATTGGCAAACGCCAACATTTCTTCCATACGCATGATATCATTGATCACAGAAACCCACATTGGAAGAGGCAGGGGGGTGGCCATTTTCCAAGAGAGAGAGATCAATTGGTGAGCCGCAGATAAAAAAAGACTGGTAGAATGGAGAGGAGAGCAATCTCCAGCGAAGGGGCCAAGGTCTCACCATATACCCTGTTATAAACATCAAAGACCTGACAGCTCAAGGTTTTTTACCTTCATGCATTCTATGCATAAAGTTAAAAAACCTTCTCTGCGCAGCAGCTCCCCCAGCCCCTCCTAATACTCATCTAAGCCCCTTCTCGATCCAGCGATGTGCACTCTGCAGTCTCGGGACCCCCTCTACTCATTGGCTAAAACAGCAGTGGGAACCATTGGCTCCCACTGATGTCAATCACAGCCAGTCATCCAATGAGAAGAGAGAGGGGCGTGGCCACACCACGGCTCCATATATCAAAGGACACACGGAGCAACACATGCCCCCATGAAGAGGAGGATCCGGGCTGCTCTGTGCAAAACCACTGCAGAGAGCAGGTAAGTATGATGTGTTTGTTATTTTAAAAAAAAAATTAAGCCTTTAATATCACTTTTAATACTCTATAGAGAAAATACTGTATTAATGTAACAACAACTTAATGTAATAACAACTTAAAGTGCATAAATCATAGACATAAGGTTCACATTGCAGTTTGTTTCTTAAAAGCTCATCTTTTTTCAGCTGTCAGTTTGTAAAAAAATGTTGGTGCCATCTTTATACGTGTAATGTACATTAGTGATGGTCACCTCCATCTAGCGGCCAACGTGCACACTAAATTGTTCAATGTTATCCCAATAGAGTGTGCGCATGAGAAACCTGTGAGAGGGGCCCCAAGACTCTGATTGCCTAGGGCCCTCCACAGGACTCCTAGCAACCTCTAGAGGAAACCTAGGGCTCCACAGAACCCAGTTCAAGATAAGACCTCTGTCAAGATTTTTTTACTGTCTGTGTCCTTATGAGGGATAAAGCAGTTGGCATTGCACCATGCAGATCCTAGGAATTTGTTTAAAATCCCAATACAGTCCTGCAGCATCTTGGATGGTGTGGGGGTCTGTGATCCCATTCCCTTTATTGTCTCTTCTCAAGGATGAACACATTAAGCCCTATCTTTGTTTTACAGTGTATCTATAGCCCAAACTGTTGGAGATGTGGAAGAGCCATGGGCTCTATATTATATATTTAGTGGTCTTGTTCCCATGTACAAGTTTTGGTCCCAAATTTTTCATGCATATGACATTGTCATGGATACACAGGGATTGATTTACTAAAGACAAATAGACTGTTCAGTGGCGTAACGAGAACCTTCTGGACCCCAGTGCAAGAAACTATAAAGGACCCCCCCTGACGCCCGGCCAGGGCCCTTCCCTCTGAGCCTGGTGGTGGAACTCCAGGGCCCAGTCGCAAGTGCGACCTTTCTGACCCTGGTAGCTCTGCCACTGGTCTCAGTAGTTTTTTTATTTTTGTTATTTTATTTTTTAATTTTTTACCATTTATTTATTTTTACAATATTTTTTTTTTATACAATTTTTTTTAGGAGCCCCGTTGGGGGGTTTTGGTGAAATATGAGGGGCCTAAACACACCTCTGATCTTCCACGTTTGGGACAGAGAAAGGAGATTGAGGATATAGCTCTCAATCTCCTTCTCTGCATCCCCAGCTGCACAGAATGAATGGACAGGAATATCTCTGTACAGAGCTTTCTGTTCATTCATAAACTGATGCATAGTAAACACAGTTTACTATGTTTCAGTTATAAATGGACAGAGTCAGTTATTAGTACCAATCACTGACTGTCCATTTAGAAAAGGAAGGGGCCGGCAAATGACATATTTACCAGCCCCTTCCCAGTTCTCCATCCTGACAGATCCCCCACAGCAACCAACGGGATAGGGGTGGGGGCAACCAGGCAGAGCTGCGGGGGAGGGGGACAGGAAAGAGCACTGGGGAGCTGAGAGCATGAGGGAGTGAGGGCACAGGGAGAGAGAGCATTATGGGCGAGAGAATGGGGGCAAATAGCACAGAGGGGCTGGACAGCATGTGGTCAGAGAGCAGGGGAGCTGAGGAGCATGGTGGGCATAGAGCACAGGGGGGGGGCTGCAGACCATCAAGGTAGATCAAATCCTCTATATGCAGCAGCCCCTCCTATCCAGGCTTACGGGGGGTGCACAGGCCCCCTGCAGCATGGGGCTGGGTCGCAATTGCGACCCCTGTAGGTACGTCCCTGAGACCCTTCACTTTGAAAGTACAGTCACACTCTGTAAGGGAATTATCCGTTTAGTGAATGAGGTGAAACTCTGATGATTTCCATCATCCAGTCATTTGCAGGCAAAAATACATTAGTGAATACACCACATTCAATAATCTCAGAAGAAAATTCCCTTGCAAAATGAACAGCCTGTTTGCCTCTAGCAATTTAAATCCACAGGCCACGGTGTCTCCCACCATTGTGCTCTTCTCCATGCTCTTCTGCTCTAATAAAGTGATATACAAGGCTAGCGTGCCTGCAATGCTTGGAATGATTATGTTGATGAGGAATGTCATCGCCCATAATGCACTTATAGTGATTTTGGGGTGAGATTATTCGTGTCTTTTTTCTTAGGATGGTTGCAAATTTATTTTGTAAGTTCCCTTGTGACTGGTGTAAGAGGGCTGTGAAACACACAGTGCGTGCCATACTCCTGGATAATATCTGAGACCTTCCTCCTAGATAAGAGTGAGTTTGCTATGCAGTGAAAACCTTTTTTTAATTTTGCACTGGAGGGTATATTTAAGGGCTTGCAACCATTAAAAAAAAAAAATAAAATAATATATATATATATATATATACACTATATTGCGAAAAGTATTGGTCCAGCTCTCCAAATCATTGGATTCAGGTGGTCCAATCACCTCCTTTGCCACAGATATATAAAATCAAGCACCTAGGCATGCAGACTGCTTCTACAAACATTTGTGAAAGAATGGGTCGCTCTCAGGAGCTCAGTGACTCCAAGCGTGGTATTGTGATAGGTTGTCACCTGTGCAATAAGTCCATCCGTGACATTTCCTGGCTACTACATATTCCACGGTCAACTGTTAGTGGTATTATAACAAAGTGGAAGCAACTGGGAACAACAGCAACTCAGCCACCAAGTGGTAGGCCACGTAAAAAGACAGAGTGGGGTCAGCGCATGCTGAAGCGCACAGTGTGCAGAAGTCGCCAACTGTCTACAGAGTCAATAGATAAGACCTCCAAACTTCATGTGGCCTTCAGATTAACACAACAACAGTGCGTAGAGAGCTTCATGGAATGGGTTTCCATGGCCAAGCAGCTGCATCCAAGCCTTACATAACCAAGTACAATCCAAAGCATCGGGTGCAGTGGTGTAAAGCATGCCGTCACTGGACTCAAGAGCAGTGGACATGTATTCTCTGGAGTGACCAATCACACTTTTTTGTCTGGCAATCCGATGGACGTGTCTGGGTTCGGCGGTTGGCAGGAGAACGGTACTTGCCTGACTGCATTGTGTTTGGGGATGACCCCTTCCTGTTCCAACATGACTACGCACCAGTGCACAAAGCAAGGTCCATAAAGACATGGATAAGCCTGTTTGGGGTGGAGGAACTTGACTGGCCTGCACAGAGTCCTGACCTCAACCCGACAGAACACCTTTAGGATGAATTAAAGCGGAGACTGGGAGCCAGGCCTTCTCGTTTGACATCACTGCCTGACCTCACAAATGCACTTCTGGAAGAATGGTAAAACCTTCCCATAGACACCCTCCTAAACCTTGTGGACGGCTTTCCCAGAAGAGTTGAAGCTGTTATAGATGCAAAGGGCGGGGCCATCTCAATATTGAACCCTGCGGACTAAGGTTGGGCGATACTTTTGGCAATATAGTATATATCTATATATATATATATATATATATATATATATACACAGGGTTTTTTTTCTCCCCCCATTGTCTCCGCCCCCTACCCTCCTCTGAGCACCGTCCCTTGGTTCTGCCCCCTACCCACCTTCCAGTACTCTTTTAGATAACTAAGTGTCTTTTTGTGGTGCTAAATAATTTGTATGGAATTTGTTAATGATAACAAGAAAAGCAGTCAAATAGATCCCCTGCAACCAGCAACAATAGATACCCCCAGCAACAACAGACCCCACCCCAGAAACAATAGATCCCCCACACAATAATAGACCCCACCCCAAAAGCAATAGTTCCCCCCAGCAAAAAGAGATCCCACTCCAGCAACAATAGATTCCCTGCAGCAACAATAGACCCTGTCCCAGCAACAATAGATCCCCCATGTAATAATAAACCCCTCACACAGTAACACTGGAACACACACAGCAAAATACCACCCCTAGCAACAAAATATCCACCCCAGCAACATTAGACACTCCCCCCCAGCAGCAACAGACCTCCCAGCAGCCAGCATTAATAGACCTTTCAGCAGCTAACAACCTCTCCCTCAACAGTATATCCCTAACAGCAACATAAGACCCCCCCAACAGCAACAAGAGACCCTCACACAAAAACATCCCCACCAGTGACAATAGATCCCCCAGCAGCCAGCATCAATAGACCCTCCAGCACATTGATTAAATAATATAATATAATACTGGTATAGCTCATCCATCAGCACCTCATCCCTAAATGTAGATCAATACAAAAGAAATTAAAGCAATATGTGGGATTTTTAAGGTGCTTGTAGACCCTCCAGCACATACCACCCCCCTTGCCATTATGTACATTCAATGCTGGAGGTGCTGGAACTTTGTTACCCCGTGTTTCCGCTGAACAAAAAGCAATATATATATATATCTTCTTAAACTTAGAAAAGCAACTAATTTATAATTCACCAAAACCAGAGTTTTCATCTCTGTCTGGGATGGGTGGTTTGCAAACCACAATGACTTCATGTTTCTCTGTATGCTAATACATTTCACAGGCTGGAATTTTTATATTGTTTTTTTTTATTCTGTGGGGCAATGGAGGATGTGGGCTGTCCCCAATATATTTTCTGAGAATTTTTTTTTTATATATTCTGGCAGCCGCTCAATTAGACTTATACACATTTTTTTCAGTAAATCACTTATTTCAGTTTCCACTTTGGCAAAATGCCACAGTGCAAAAAAGAGGTAATTTCTGCGCCAAAATCAATTTAACAAAAATCACTTGATTCATAAGAAACAGAGCACCCCCTCCAACCAGTTCACACTTTAAATGGCTGCTTTTTCCTAGTAAAAGCAACACACATGTAGCACTACCCTCATAAGGGTCGCTGAGTTGTTTTCGGGTTCCCTGTCTTCCGGAGCCTGCTTTGTAAGCCCAAACCCTTGCTGACACCACCTTAAACCTTTGGCCAGGAGAACCCTCTGGCCTTTCTCCATAAAACTGACTCACACACAAGTTAGAATGAACTGACACTTTGAATATTTTTGCGTTTAAATGGTTAGCACAGTAAATTAAGCACATTAAGGCTCCATGTACACGGGACACTTCTGAACGATGGAAACTGACTCCTGGAAAACGTAGGTTAAAAAATATGTCTGTTTAGCCGCATTTGCATACCGCGTTTATGAGCATTTGCATTTAGAAGTGTTATTTAAAGATAACCTCAGGAGACCTTTCAAAATGCCCAGAATGCACTGAAAAACAGTAAGAAATTAACTATTTCAGACATTTTGAGAGAAATAGAGAGAGCAGAAGCAGAGAGAGCAGTATGTGTTGAGATTAGCTGTCTTTTTTTTTTTTTTTTCGTGGTGTTTGGATGTGTTCCAGCTCATTTCTGTGCAGAAATTATTGCAGCAGTGTCTAACATATTTTCTTTCTTGCGAAACCTCAAAGTATGGTGTACCGGGTCCATTTGAGTACCTTAAAAACATTTTGCATGCATTTTTCATGATGAAAAAAAGACATCTGGAAATGGAAGAGTTAAAAAAAATTTCCAAACGCAAACATTTATAAACGCAGTTAACCGCGTTTAGCTGCATTTACAATCGTTTGGCATTTGAAATGCTGATAAAATCTACTGCTGAACGCAAATTTTCTGCTTTCAAAAGAACGACTGTAAACTCAACTGCCTGTAAACTACTGTAAACGATGATGTGTACATGGATGCATAGGAAAACATTAGGGAGAGTTCAGGGGCTGCTGAAAAAAACCCTGAACAGCTCCTAAATGTGAGTTTATCAGCTGCAGTGTACATGAGCCCTAAAATGACAAAAAGGTGTGTGTAAGAGAATTACAGTTAACATTCTTAATAAACTCAAAGGCTTGAAAGATAACACACTCAAATCAGTTCTTTTATATGTCCTGCAATCCAGAATTCAGACAGTAACCTCAGCCCTGAGACGTTTTCTTCCAAGTGAGCGGAGTTATTGACGGACTAGCTCACTTTGGGCCCTCAGTTACCAGTGGCTGGGTTCAATTCTGAAAGAGGAAAAGCTCTTTAAGGATGGATGAATGTCTTCTTAATCGGCAATGTTCAATCTTCTGCACGCTTGATGGGGCCCTGGTTGATGCACATATAAATTAAAATTTCTTCTTATGCAAGAGTAGGAGTTCTCCAAAGAAGGTGAACATAAAGAAAGAGAAGCTGCTCCCTTAAGTTATGCTGAATTAGGATGGTGTCCCCTTAACTATAGAATTTGGCTGAGATGAGAAAAGGAGGAGGGGGCTGCACACTTCTACACACTTCTTTAGTAGAATGGGAAGGTTCCCTGGTGATTGATGTAAGCTGGGTCTGAGGCACCAAGGCAGCTTGACCTGTAGGGTTTAGATATTGCAGTAGGCTGTTGTGATTCAGTATGTTGAGAATGTGTAATAATTAGTAGGCCTCAAGACCAGATGGGCCAAACAGTCTAGGCCATATCACTTGTAACTTGTAGCATAGAGGATACTAAGTTGAGAGAAGCAGGGGCAGACTGACAACTCATGGGGTCCCTGGGCAATCTGAATTCCAATGCCGCATCTTGGCATAATTCAGCTGGTGAGAATCAGCGCTCCAGGCTGGTGGGACAAAGATTGGTGGATCTACCCATCACCTTTGATCTTATCTTCAGGTCTCCGACCTGCTATCCCAGAGCATTAGAGTGCATGGAACCGGCACTGGCAGCAGAGGAAGCAAGCAGCCGCAGAGGAAGCAGGAGTTGCATAGCATCGGTTCCTGTCCCAGGCGGAGTGATACCAGATGCACTTTGCCTGGAACCTTTCTAGCAGCATGACAGCAGAAGCTGGAAGAGAAAAATGTCTGTAATAAACATCACATAGTTTTGCAAATGACGTGTTTATTTATTTATTTATTATCAGGTACTTATGTAGCGCTGTCAATTTACACATACAGTACATATATTGTACATTCACATCAGTCTCTAACCCTCAAGGGGCATACAATCTAAGGTATTAGCACTCTTTTAAAAGAGTTACTAGGCTGCTTTCACACTGATCCATGGGTGCAGCACAGTTCACCAGCAGCTTTCCTCAGGGTTAGCTGCACTGAACCATAGACTTCTATTATATCCTGAATGCAGGTGTTTTGGTGTGCTTTCAGAAAGTGCACTACACCTGCGAGATATAATAAAAGTCTATGGCAAAGCGCAGCTAACACGTAAGAAAGCTGCAGGTGCACTGCACTGTACCCGCGGTGCGGGTAAATGGTTCGGGTACACCGCAGCACATCAGTGTGAAAGCAGCCTTATAGGGGCTCAGGACCGTAAGGGCTTTTTTGCATTTGCAGTTTGAGGGTAAAGCCCCAAAGTTGAGACGCATTTTTACCGCGCGCTCCCAACCACTGATGTAGCATCAGGGGTCGCAATGGCAACCCTGCCCCATGCTTCAGGGTGCCCGTGCGGCCTTCTTGTCACCTTCTGTTTTATACTTGAACAGGAGGGGGGCAGCATATACAGTACAGGAACCGATCCTCTCCATTTTCCCCTTGCAACCGACATTCAGAAGCTGCAGGAGGAAAATGTTCATTATGCTATTCAAAATAAAATATTTGAAATTCTGAACCATTTCATTTAATTGCGGCCCCCAACTGGTTACTAAATCACTTAAGAGGTCCTCGCTCTTTAAAAGTTTGGGCACCCCAGTTTTAGGAGCTCTGTCCTTATGCTCGTCAAGTCATGGCCTGGACTGAGCGAAGCTAAGGGGAAGGCCAGCATGACTGGGGCTTGCAGACGAGGCGGAGATTGGATTTGGGTGGGAGGATATTCAGTAGGTAGGGGTGGTTACTCACCTGATTGGAGTATTCGAGTTTGAGGGTGGTCTTTCCAGGATGAGGAGAGGGGTTGGCAGAGGCGTCCCTAGGGTTGGTGTCACCCGGTGCGGTAACACGTGGTGTCACCCCTCTAGAGCTGGGCAGTCCCTGTTGTGCACACACAGCCTGGCTGGGCTCTTCCCCTCCCTGTGTCCCCGTTGGACCTCCCAGAGTCCCGGAACGGTAGTTTATTTCTATTACAATGGATGAACAACATCCCTTGTGATAGCATGGGCCATGACAGTTCCTGTTTATGGAGAGATCTGGGGTCTATTAGACCCCAAATCTCTCCTCTGGCCTTCCAATGCATGCGATCAGACACAGATCATTCTGATCGCTTGCATTGGGACTGCATGGTAGAGCCTGGTAAAGGCGTTGGTGGCAGGAGGGGG
The DNA here is from genome assembly GCF_062004578.1 of Staurois parvus. Classification (NCBI taxonomy): domain Eukaryota; kingdom Metazoa; phylum Chordata; class Amphibia; order Anura; family Ranidae; genus Staurois; species Staurois parvus. The sequence continues at coordinate 3,555,690 of NW_028318929.1, forward strand.
AGGGACGCCTTTCCGCCGCCTGTAAAAGTAACCCAGCGGCTTGTTAGTCCCAGATTACTTTTATCTTGTGCAAAAAGAGAGAGTGAGAGGGGGAGAGAGAGAGAAAGAGAAGATGGAGACGGAGGGAAAAGAGAGAGAGGGGGTGAGAAGAGAGAGGAGAAGAGGGAGAGAGGGGGTGAGAAGAGAGAGAGGGGGGGAGAAGAGAGAGAGGGAGAGAGAGGGGAGGGAAGAGAGAGAGGAGGGGAAAAGAGGGGGGGGAGAAGAGAGAGAGGGAGGGAGAAATAGAGAGAAGGAAGAGAAGAGAGAGGGGGGGGGGAGAGGGGGGAGGAGAAGAGAGAGAGGGGAGGAGAAGAGAGAGAGGGGGGAAGAGAAGAGAAAGAGAGGGGGGAGAGAGAAGGGGAAGAGAAGGGGAAGAGAGGGGGGGGAGAAGAGAGAGAGAGGGGAGGAGAAGAGAGAGAGGGGGGAAGAGAAAGGGAGGAGAAGAGACAGAGAGAGAGGGAGGAAAGGAGAGAGAGGGAGGGGGAGAGGGGGGAGAGGGAGGAGGGGGAGAGAGAGAGAGGGGGGGGAGAGAGAGAGGGAGGAGAAGAGAGAGGGGGAAGAGAGAGAGAGAGAGAGAGAGAGAAAGGGAGGAGAAGAGAGAGAGAGAGGGAGGAGAAGAGAGGGGGGGCATTTTGCGACTATGCTCAGTGATGTGTGAACTTGGAGCTCTATTTCAAATTTCAGTGTTTTTGGTTTGATTACATTATTGACTAAAATGTATTATTATATTATTATTTTTTGTGATTATTTATTATAATTTATGATTTCCTGTTTCAAATTTTATTATACCCGAGATGTTTACTAGACTCTTTTTCGAACAGATTTCAGTGAGATATTCCTAAGAATTACAGGCCTACAATAAAAAAACAACATATTTCCATTAAAAACAATGTACCGCTTTGAGCACAGAAATACTGACATAATCAGACCACTAGGGAGGTTAATGTCAGTTATTATTTGATTGTACTGTATGAAGTGTTATGTAAGAGTTATGTTAAATAAATGGGCTGCTATGGCCATTTTTACCCCAAAATGAGAGTCGCATGGTTATTTCAGGTGGGAGAAGGTTGAGGGGGTGGTTGTTTTATTGGTTAGGTGGTAAGTATTAGCCTCAATATTCTGCATGTCCCTCAGTCATGGCCGTCTATGTTGTCTCTGAATGTGACAGTAATGACATCTTGGCACGCTGCTACCCTTACAGCATCGAGTCAGCAGGCTGGGATAGTGTCATTGACCGATCAGAGATAAAGAACATGGCCGTGTTGCTTGGCAGGTGTCTGGATCGTAAGACTGGCTGAACAAAATGACAAATCTTGCGGCAGGTAAAACAGTTTACATATATCTTTTTCAACTAAAGTTCAGCTTTGTGATCAGCCCTGTCGACCTGTGAAGCAGTCTGTTGGTTAATATACCCTTTCCCACTTCCTGTCTAAGTAAGCTACAAGACTATGATTAAGGACAAGGCGCAATGTGATGTGTGTGGTGCGACGCTTCAGTGAAGCCACATATATGACCACAGGACAGAAAAGTCACATTGTGAGTTACTTTGTGATATAGTACCTAAAAAGTCATTTTAGACGGATTCATTTGAGTTAAAACGTATCTGAAGCCAAAAAACAAAAATGTTCTACATTGCAGCTACCAGTCCTTAGTTGTGGTGGCTGCATTCATTTTCATTTTTTCCCTTTATTTTCACCTGGTAATCCTGTAAATACCACATGTCCTGTCCCACTACAGCTATGCTCTGATTTGAACTACAAGCATGTCTTCCTCTTTTTATGTCCATTACACAGGGGGCAGGGCACAATTTGTAGTTTACAGAAGATAGCTAAGATTGTTTGGGCTTTCAATCAAGTTGCAGTAAGTGACAAGGACATGTCCTTTCTGGCAAGATCAACAGGTATGTTCTGGACAGGGGCGGACTGACCATTTGGAAACTCGGGCACTGCCCTAGGGCCCGGGGTCAGTAGGTGGCCCCATGAGATGCCCCTGGTACCTTTTTTATAGGCTTTTTTGAGTTTGGGCAAGGACACAGAGGCCCCATGATCCCCTATTGCCCGGGGGCCCCATGAGTTGTCAGTCCGCCCCTGGTTCTGTACTTGCTGAATTTGCTCTTAGGGCTTATGAAGGGGCATCCCTAGGATTGGTGTCACCCGGTGTGATAACACTTGGTGTCACCGCTCCGACAAACCCCGCAGGATGGATCAGATCTGTGGATTGGGGAGCATAATGGATCAGACTCCAATCTATTATGCTTAATCCGCAGATCCGATCCATCTTGCAGGGATCATCGGCTTGCTTTACAACTTACCTTTACGTGGAGAGATCAGTTAACCCCGTATTGTTTGCAAGCCGACGATCCCCGCAAGATGGATCGGATCTGCAGATTAAGCATAATAGATTGGAGTCTGATCCATTATGCTCCCCAATCCACAGATCCGATCCATCCTGCGTGGATCGTCGGCTTGCAACCTATACGGGGTTAACTGATGTCTCCATGTAAAGGTAAGTTGTAAACCAAGCCGATGATCCCCGCAAGATGGATCAGATCTGCGGATTGGGGAGCATAATGGATCGGACTCCGATCTATTATGCTTAATCCGCAGATCCGATCCATCCTGCGGGGATCGTCGGCTTGGTTTACAACTTACCTTACCATTTCTGAACTTGTTTGTTTTGCTTTCTTTGTATGTATGGATTGCATAGGTTGTTACTGACATGTGGTGACAATTTCATGTCATTAGCACCTTTAGAAATATATTTACTGAGACACATTGTGACGTGCTCAATACTTATTTTACTCGCCGTATTCCCTAGACTTTTCTGTATATATATCAGTCCATTCAGCACCCAGGTTGGACACCTGCTGAGATAAATCAATGACAGCACAGGCTACATGGCATATTGTTTTCAATCCATCCCAGTAGACCACATTACTTTCAAAGAGAGAAAACTGTAAAGCACATTCACTGTGCAACACAATACAGTATCTGTACGAGGTGGTATCAAAAAGTTTTGAGAGTAGTTTTGTAATGTGCCAGCAGATGGCAGCATAAGGCTGCACGCACAGTCACGTCACAAGGAGCACCAACATTCATAAGTTACAGAATTTCACATTTGTTCTAACTTGCTGTCCATGATGAAATGGCAGCCGTGGTAACTCATGTGGTCAGAATAGTACCAGCTGCACAGCTCCCGATGTACTAAGGATGATGTCTTTTGGCACACTGACTCATGAAGGTCGATGCTCCTTGTGACTGTTTGTGTAACCTTGTTCTGCCATCAGTTGTCATGTTACAAAACAAGTCTCAAAACCTTTTGAAACCACCTCGTATGTGCTGTGCAAATATGACTTCCCTCATGTTCATGGGTATCACATTGCATAAAAGGTATAATACATAATACATCTCAGGACTATACATACATTATGGAAAATCGCTAGTTTGTACCTTGGTAATTATTTTTAGCAAGGCTGGATACACTTTAGAAATTTGCATACCCACTTGAAGACCAAGCCTTTTCTGACACTTTTTGTTTGCATGTAAAAATCATTTTTCTTGCTAGAAAATTATTTAGAACTCCCAAACATTATATATTTTTTAAAGCAGAGGCCCTAGAGCAGGGGTGTCAAACTGGTGGCCCTCCAGCTGTTGTGAAACTACAAGTCCCATCATGCCTCTGCCTTTGGGAGTCATGCTTGTAACTGTAATCTTGCAATACCTCATGGGACTTGTAGTTTGGCAACAGCTGGAAGGCCGCCAGTCTGACATCCCTGCCCTAGAGAATAAAACTGTCCATGTTGCAATTTTTTATGTCACAAGGTATTTTCACAGCAGTTTTTCAGATACAACTTTTAGGAAAAAATACACTTTTTTTATTTTAATGCACAAAAACATAATATAATACCCAATTGTTTGGTGAAATTTAAAAAATGATGTTACGCCAAGTAAATAAACATAAAATTAGTGAAGCGCTTGTATCTCATGAATACAATCATGTGTCTCCATAAAGTATAATAGTAAATCAAAGTGACCACGATATATATTAAAAATATGTGAACTCCCTCTAGTGGATAGAAAAAATAATGTCAACCGAAATGACTATAATGGCTAAATATCACACATTAAGAACCTAAATAAGTAGTGCATAAATCAGATATACTAAACAAAGTATATATACATGAAAACAGAATAATTGGCCACATACAATGGTGTCTAAATCAAACATAACTAATATATGCCATAAGTGAAAAAGACAATATCAAAGGTGAAAAAATATTCCATGCATATGACTGTGCTTTAAGCTGGAACACACACGTGATCTCCACTTCTAAGTGCAAGTACTCTCCTTCAAATGGCAGCAATGCCTGCTCACCTCCCTTCCTCGACCCACACAGGGCCTCAAAGCAGTTACCACCTCAGTGGTGTATTCCTCTGGCAGACTCCTTAATCCTCCTCCTCTCTTATGCAACTCATAAAAAGACAAGAAAGCCTTCCATAGTGTAGTAAGTTTTAATAGGCAAAGTAAAAAGTGACAAAGTAAACCACTCACATGCTCCTTTCCATAAACAAGCGTTTTTCCCAGCCTGTGGGTAGATATGCATGCACCTGGGGGAATCCAATATGGCCACTGTGTCCGGACATACGTCACCAGGAAGTAGACAAACCGACGCGTTGCGTCACGTGCGTCGTGACTTCATCAGTCATTCATGAAGTCACGACGCACGTGACGCAACGCGTCGGTTTGTCTACTTCCTGGTGACGTATGTCCGGACACAGTGGCCATATTGGATTCCCCCAGGTGCATGCATATCTACCCACAGGCTGGGAAAAACGCTTGTTTATGGAAAGGAGCATGTGAGTGGTTTACTTTGTCACTTTTTACTTTGCCTATTAAAACTTACTACACTATGGAAGGCTTTCTTGTCTTTTTATGAGTTGCATAAGAGAGGAGGAGGATTAAGGAGTCTGCCAGAGGAATACACCACTGAGGTGGTAACTGCTTTGAGGCCCTGTGTGGGTCGAGGAAGGGAGGTGAGCAGGCATTGCTGCCATTTGAAGGAGAGTACTTGCACTTAGAAGTGGAGATCACGTGTGTGTTCCAGCTTAAAGCACAGTCACATGCATGGAATATTTTTTCACCTTTGATATTGTCTTTTTCACTTATGGCATATATTAGTTATGTTTGATTTAGACACCATTGTATGTGGCCAATTATTCTGTTTTCATGTATATATACTTTGTTTAGTATATCTGATTTATGCACTACTTATTTAGGTTCTTAATGTGTGATATTTTGCCATTATAGTCATTTCGGTTGACATTATTTTTTCTATCCACTAGAGGGAGTTCACATATTTTTAATATATATCGTGGTCACTTTGATTTACTATTATACTTTATGGAGACACATGATTGTATTCATGAGATACAAGCGCTTCACTAATTTTATGTTTATTTCTTGCACTTATTGGTATTAGTTAAAGTGACAGCAGCTGTATTGTGTCAGTTATTCCCATGAGCGCAGGAGGATCCCATACTATTTAACGCCAAGTAAATAGAGACCAAACATGTCATGCTTTAAAATTGTGCACACCCATGCAATGGTGCCAAACGATGTAAATTCCATTATCCATATGCAACGCTTTAAAAGCCTTTACAGGTTACCACTTTCGATTTACATAGAAGGTATGGTGTTAGAATTACTGCCCTCGATCTGACGTTCATGGTGATACCTCATGTGTGTGGAACGATTGCTGCTTGTGCGCGTACGGGACTGACAAATACGCTCACCTTTTGCATGCAAGCACAGGACAGTGGGTGCTTTAATTTTTTTATTTTTTTTTTACACTGTCGCTTTAAATTTTTTTATTTTTTTTTACACTGTCGTTTTACATTTTTTTTATCACTTTTATTGTTATCACAGGAAATATAAATACCCCCTGTGATAACAATAGGCAGTGACAGGTACTCTTTATGGAGTTACACCCCCAGATCTTTCCTCTGCTTCTAAAAGCATCTGATCACACCAACATCAGTGTGATCAGATGCTTTCCCATTTTAAAAAATAGGGCTGTTTACATCTGCGAAAACTGGACATGATGAAAGCTCATCGTTTCCAGTTTCCTATATCATAGAGGCAATCAGAGCCGATCTGTCCTCTGTTTGCCTCTATGATCAGCCGGTGGAAGTGCTGGCTGATCACTTGGGACTCCCGGTGGGACAGGAGAGCCTGAGAGATCAGCAGGATGGGGGGTACGTCTCCTCCTGTTGCTTGTAAAAGCAATCCAGCGGCTGCTGCTTGGATTGCTTTTACAAGGAGGCTAACTGTTGGCTCTAAAAAACTATACCGGGATGATGCCTGCAGCTGCAGGCATCATCCCGGTATAACCACCAAAAGTCTAGTGAATTATGGGTATGTCGCTGGTCCATAAGTGGATACTGCACATTTGGATAAAACCATTGGTCTATACCAGCCTTTTTCAACCAGGGTGCCCAGGTTGGTGCCTGAGGGACCTTGAGGTTTCTTCAGGGGTGCCTTGGCAAAATGTCTAAAAATTGCCCAAAACTTGTATACAAGCCAGTGGGTGGAACAAGCCAGCCTTATAGTTACACAAAGCCACAGGTCTTCATTGTGTGCCATTACAACCTTTTAGCTGCCGGCATCCTGATAACCAATGACATCATCAATTGAAATGGAGGATGTCAACTGCCCTGCACAGCATCCTTGTTTGACTCTACCCTGCCCCTGTCCATCAGTGCTGGGGTCACATTAGCTCAGTAATGGAGAAAAACTGAGAGAGAGAAACATTGGAATACTAGTCAGTACCAGTGTGTAAAAGTGTATTTTCTTTGGAAGAATAAAATAAACGCTGGGTGTCCTACATGTATGGATGTTGCTGCGTTATATACAATTATTAAAATAGTTTTTTATGTTTTAGAATGCGGTGCTGCAAGACTTTCCATAATTTTAAAGGATGCCTCAGAACTGTCCATAATTTTAGAGGCCTTAACTGAAAAAAAAAAGGTTGAGAAACACTGGTCTATACATTCTGTTGAGATGTTAGAAAGTTAAAACAGAACTCCAACAAAAACCTTCAAATAAAAGGTTTGATAAAATATGAAAATGCATATACTACTGTGTTCCCACTCTTTTTCAGTTCCTGTCCCACTGACCTCACACGTAGTAAGGGTATTTCTTTCCAATAGGGACACTGTGATCAATAGAAACCTGACCATTCACACTCTGTTTAAAGAAAGAGCTTTAACTGCTTTCTGTGTCCCTCTGAGAATACATTTTCCCTCACTTACTGTCCTGGAGACCAGACCAGAAGTAGGGGTAACTGTACTAGACTGGACCACAGACAGAGGTTCTAACCCATACCCAATTTTGAACACTGCCTAACCCCGAACACAGAACATGGTTGTAAGAGTCATCTGTCCCATCCTGATCCAGAGAAGCATCCACAGCTGAGGAAGAAGGGACAGGAACCTTAGTCAAACTGCTAAAAACATTCTCCTGATAAAGCCCACAACTGAGCAAGTATCCTAGAGAAACTTCTTCCAGAGGACACAAATCAGCCATGGAAGAAAGACCTAGCTCTATGTGATCAGGCCCCACAAAGGCCTCCAGATGTATTCTGTCCCCAACAAGGACTACCTGCAGCAGGATCCTAGTGTGTGCTGTCTCTTGACAGTCCATGGGGATACAAGGTCCTCCAACAGTGGTGTCTTCCTCTCTCTTCAGAGAAGAGGCTACTAAATGATGAGAGCCAGATGGCAATGCATTATCTTTACGGAAGCATCAACCAACGTAGGGACCAGGTCACACAGTCCTTCACAAGGAGAGGTTCTAAATGTTCCCATAGATGAAGGTCTTACTACACCCAAGTGATGCCAATGGAATCCCAGTCAAGGAACTAACTGATAGTGGGATCCTTTAAAGAAACAGAGACTGTTTGGGATAACCAGACCTAATACTCTGGTATGAGGAGTGTAATTCTAGATGGGATACAACTCTTCAGAGTAAGTCCCATCTGTAGGGGAACAGATGGTCCCAGGGTGCAGAGAACCTAGGAAGACTCTAAGTGCAATAACACAAAAAGCGAGATGGGGAAAGCTAAAGGAAGTGGCTTGGCTAAAAGGGGTATCCTTAGCATCCACGTGGTCACCAAACAACCCAAACAATCATCCAGATGTACACACAGCCCACCACTTAAAGAATTGGGGGTGCCCCTTCATGCAGATGGCTTAACAGAGGGATTAGCCTACCTCTAGCTTTGGGTCCTAAGGCCTTAGCAGTAGTCAGGCTCTGAAGACCTATGAGCACTTACTGCCAAAATAGATAAGGGGAAAAGATGGGATTCCTCCAGCAGATCTCCTGCGCTGAGGCAGTAGCACACTCTGTCCAACTGTGGCACTATTAATGACAGTGTCAGGAGCAGGTCCAAAGAGACGATGCCCCTTGAAGTATAAGCAGTTCAGAAGTTCTTTGGAAGTCCAATCACCGTGCAATGCAAATAGCTAAAGTGCTTGGTCATTTATGCAAAAGTCAGTCCCATGCAAGGTAAGACTTGAGTCAAAATTACCACCAGCACAGGATGAAGGGCCAAACTGGATTTAAAAAGGAAATTCAACTGTCAGTTGGATAGTCAGAGACCCTGTCTGATGGAGATGGTAAGCAGATGGTGCAGAGCCTCTGTGTTCAAACTGTTTCAGGACCTGGGCACAAACAAAAGTCCACAGTGGATATGCAGGAAGCCTGTGGAGCTGAAACAGCCTCTGATTTGGACAATATAATAACAACATGGGTTCTAGGTTCCAAAGTACGGGTGTCGGTTATAACAGAGTATACTGGGTTAAAACGGATAATTCAAGGACTATGGGCTGAGGTCACCTGTGGCAGCAGAACTGTCCTCTGTGTGTCTTTGGAAAGACATGTTGCACCGTGTAGCGATAAAGCTCAATGTGACGCAAGATCTCAATTACAAACCCAGGCAACTGGTACTGATGAAGGTTCAGGCAGCTGGAGGTGACCAAATCCCTGTAAGCGAGCTGTAGAACCAAGGTGGAGATCCATGTGGTGCTTCTGGAGCAGGAACAGCAGTGCAATGGTGCTTCCTCCAGGCTGAATAGTGAAAAAAAGAGAGTGTGGAGCATACAATCCTCCAAGCTCAGGGGTGTCCAAACTATGGCCCTCCAGCTGTTGAAGTACTACAAGTCCCATCATGCCTCTGCCTCTAGGTGTCTTGCCTGTGGATGTCAGTCTTGCAAGGCCTTATGGGACTTGCAGTTCCTCAACACCTGAAGGGCCATAGTTTGGACACCCCTGAGTCCTAGCTAATGATGTCAGCACTTGATCCCTCAGCCTTAACTCACACTGGCAGCTGTGGGGATTTTGAAAAGGTATCCAATGGTGCAAAATGATAAGGTAGTTCCCAGTCTTACTGAGCTTACTTACTAGGTCAGTGGTGGGCAACCTTTTTTTTCAACTGAGCCAAATCTCGCCAAAACCACGATTGAAATTTATTTTGAGAGCCACATTTTTAAAACTGAAAATACATAGGATGGTACACTGTTTTTAGTTTCAATAAGTTTTTATAGTAATTCATCCCCCATAGTAATTCATCCCCCATATAGTAATTAATCCCCCATATAGTAATTCATCCCCCATAGTAATTCATCCCCCATATAGTAATTCATCCCCCATATAGTAATTCATCCCCCATAGTAATTCATCCCCCATATAGTAATTAATCCCCCATATAGTAATTCATCCCCTATAGTAATTCATCCCCCATATAGTAATTCATCCCCCATAGTAATTCATCCCCCATATAGTAATTCATCCCCCCTATAGTAATTCATCCCCCATAGTAATTCATCCCCCATATAGTAATTCATCCCCCATAGTAATTCATCCCCCCTATAGTAATTCATCCCCCATATTAATTCATCCCTCATATAGTAGTAGTAAGTAAGTAGCAAGTAGTAAGCCAAGTCCCCCCTGTGTCAATTCACTTACCTTTGCTCCGCGCGTTCCTCTCGCCGTGTTCCCGCGCCGTTCCGGTCTTCAGGGCGGACTGTGAGAGGAGCCTAGCTCCTCTCACGTTCGTCACGCTGCCCCGCCTACACACATCCTGACAGCCAATCACTGGCTATCAGGATGTGAGTGGCAGCGAGACTGGCCAATCATTGCATTTGAGCGCGCCGCCCTGGCTGTTTTTTTTTGGATCACGCTGTAGAGTCCCTGCCGCCCGAGAGGAGGGAGGGGAGCGGGCGCCCCGGCACACAAGAGCCGCATTAAAGTGTGTAAAGAGCCGCATGTGGCTCGCGAGCCGCGGCTTGCCGACCACTGTACTAGGTGAATCTTCAGAAACAGGGTCACGCTTGGGGCTGTGCGATGGCTCTGGACTTGGCACTTAGTGGCTAACTAACACAGTACAAAAAGGCCTGGAAAGCACCACAATCCAGTGCAGCAGGGTAAAGTGGTCTGGAACTGGATACCTGGACTGTTTCTGAATTCCTGTGTCCCTCAAAGAAAGTTAATTAAATATTAATTTTTATTGTCTTTTTCTGCAATAAAATATAAAGGTTTAAAAAAATAGAGAAAGGTGATTGATTCATCAATCTAGATTGTCCAACAATTGTTCATGTGTTCTGGTGACTGGTTGTGTTTGGGTCCAGGATGACAGGGTTGATGGTGCTGAAGACACCTTTACCTCTGGCTTATCAGAAGAAACACATTTGTTCCTCCTAGCAAGACGCTTGCTATGGAGGCACCTGTGCAAGCTCGATCCTGAACTGTGCTCTATGGGTCCATAGACACACACAGCGTGGCTTTGTCCCAGCCCCTGCTCCCTCCTTACAGGCTCTGATTCGGAGCAGCAGCAGAAGCCATGGCTAGCTGAATTTATATATCCACATGCGGATCATCTGCCCATAATGTACTGCAGTCGGGTAGCCAATACAGGCACAGCAACATGTGCACCCCATCTGCCTGTTTGTCAGCAGGTCCCAGCTGGGACCTGCTGATCGGCTGTGTCCAATCACAAGCCAGAGCCCTGTGTTGACAATCAACACAGGGCTCTTTACAGAGGAAACAATCTCTCTTTTTCTTTTCCCTGCAAAGCAGAGAGAGGAAACAAAGCAATTTTTACTAAAAAGCAGCACACATTACAGAAATAAACACTTGTTAGGCACCAAAATGCACCTCACCTTTGAAATCAATAGAAAACACAGAAAAAATGCACCAAAAACATCCACATTGCGTTGAGTCACATGTTCTATAAAAAATGCACCGAAAGCACAGTAAAAATGTTAACCCCTTCCCCGCCAGTGTCATTAGCACACTGACAGTATATAATATTATCACTGATCACTGTTTTAGTGTCGGTGGAGATATCAGTGGCAGTTAGTCGGTTCCCACCCAGCATCAGTTAGTGTCAGATTGATCACCATACTATCACAGTTCCACTACAAGTTGCTGATCACCACCATTAGTAGTATATAAAAAAAAAACAACTATTCGAGTATGTATCCCATAGTTTGTAGATGCTCTAACATGCAAACCAATCAATATCATCTTTTTGGGATTTTGTACCAAAGAAATGTAGCAGAATACATTTTGGCCAAAATTTATACAGAAACTTTATTTTTTATTTATTTTGTATTGGATATATTTTATAGCAGAAAGTAAAAAAATTTTTTCAAAATGTTTTGTCCTTTTTATTTATATAATAAAAGTTAAAAAACCCAGTGGTGATCAAATACCACCAAAAGAAAGCTCTAATTATGAGTGATCACCAGGACAGGAATAAGGGAAAATCTTCCAATAGGGGACACTAATTCTGATGGCTACTGGGGATTTACCTCACTTTGGAGGGTTTTTTGTCACCCTTCTTGTTGTGGCTATGGGACAGGAAGTGAGAGGAAATCTCCTTGATGGGACACAGACGAACAAAAAATTACGGGGTTGTAACCCTCCTTTTTTCTATCCAAACGATGGAGAATTGTATTGTATCGTACTTTCTGTAATTTCCCAGTCCTGGTGCCAATCTGAGCCGTATATTGCCACATATTCTGCCATGTTGGCGCCAGGAAAACAAGCCTACTCAAACCCAAGATATAAAGCCTATTTCAAGTCTTTAGTAAGCCTTTAGCTGTGGTCAGTAAGAAATACAAACAACATTCTCATTATCTCGTTGTATCATATGTTGTTATTGTAACTGTACTTGAGGTGTACCAACATGGCGTGCCCAGTCAGCCACACAGGTGCTATTAGTGAGTACCAATATGGCCGCACGGATGCGGAAAAGCCTTCCCAGTTACCAAGCCTCGCTTTAGCTCGGACACGTTTAATGACAACAAATGCGCGGATTGGATAATCCATCTACATCCTCTCCGCCACTGGCCCGAAGTCCCGCCCTTCTCTACTCCTCGGCGAATCACTCCTCCGGCCGCCGCAGCCCCCGCCCTCCCAGCCGGTAGGCCTGGAATGCCGTGACGCCTTCTGTCTACGTTGTGTGGGGCCTCCTCTACTCCATCTTGTCATTTATCCCCCTCCCCCCATCGAGCTCCAAGGCAGAAGGGGGGGAAAGACAATCCGCCGCCATCCTCCTCCCGGCCGCCTTTCCCCATCCCGAAAACCCGCTCATCGGAACCCCCTCACCCGGCGCGTCGAGCCCAGGTGGGTATGGGGTGCGGGCTTTCCTCCCAACCTCAGCTGTTCCCCGATGAAGGCAGCCCTGGCCATAGAACCCCCCTACAAGACGTAGTGACGCCATTTTGTTTTCTGATCAGTCACCTACATCCTAATAACCCCCCAGATGCATCATATGTACCCCCTTCCCTGCATGGGGACACCCTGAGGGGCCCCTACAGCCCTCCTGGGGCCACATTAACCCTTAGTGTGCATTGCGTGTGTTCCCCTCCCCCATCACCTCTCCATCACTGGTACCCAATACTGCCACATCCCCTCCCCCACCCTGCCATAGATACCTGGGGGTGCAGGGCCAGCCAATCACAGCCCAGCAGCCTTATCAATACCAATTATTGATTGGCTATCAGTCCTCTCCAATGCACCTGGCAGGACATGGGTAGGGTGGGATGGGTGCCAGGCAGGGGACCTTCTGTCCCCCCACCCCCCACACACACATCTGTGATCTGTTACAGTGCCTATTTGCATAGCTAACGATTGATTATCAGTTATTGATCACCTATCAGACCATTTTCTTTGACGGGGGGTGGGTTATGGCGATAAGGGAATATATTTTATATAATCGCCCTCCTCTACTATGATGTCTGTTTGCATTTCTAATGATTGATTATCAGTTATTGATCACCTATCGGTTCATTTTCAATGTCTCTGACAGGGGTGGGTATGGCGTTTAGGGTGCTTCTCAGAATATATGTTATATCTTCGCGTTCTCTGCTATAATGCTTGTTTACGTTTCTAACGATTGATTATCAGTTATAATGCTTGTTTACGTTTCTAACGATTGATTATCAGTTATTGATCGGCTATTGGTCCCCTTCAATGTATTTGATCGGGAGTGGGTATAGGTGGGTGGGTATGAATGGTGATATCAAAATGCAATTTTATTTTTTTTTATTATTTATTTATTTTTTACTACTAATAATGTGCTTTTGCATTTCCAATGATTGATTATTATTAGTTATTGATCGGCTATCAGTCCTTTTTAGTTGTCTTTAATAAGGAGGGGGTATGGTAAGAATGTATTTTTATTATTTTTTTATTCTATATTTTTTTTTACTAATAATGTGCTTTTGCATTTCTAATAATTATCAGTTATTGATCAGCTATTGGTCCCTTTCAATGCATTTGATACGGAGTGGGTATGGGGTATAGGTCCCTATGTATTTTTACTATTTTTTGCTACTTTTGTTTTGTGTGTTTTTGTTTGTTTTTTTTTTTTTTTGTTAAACTAATGTGCTTTTGGATATCTAATGATTGATTATTAGTAATTGATCGGCAATCAGTCCCTTCAGTGCATATGTCAGCAGGTGGGTATAGTAGAATAGGTGCCTGTTGGGATAATTTTATTTTATTATCCTCTATCTGTTCTCTACCATAATTCTCATTTGCATTTCTCATTATTGTTGATCAGTTATTGATTGGCTATTGGTCCTTTTCAATACCTATGGCAGTGGTTGGGTAGAAGAGGTGCCTATCAGAATAATTTTATATTGGTATCCTTTACTATTGGAATGATTTGATATCATCATCCTCTGTTCTCCACCATAATGCTTGTATGCTCTTCTCAATATTGATTATCAGTTATTGATCGGCTATTGGTCCCTTTCAATGCCTTTGACTAGATATGGGCATGGCAGTAATGGTGCCCAGCAGAATATATGTTATACCATCATCCTCTGTCATTTACTTTATGGCTTTTTTGCATTTCTTATTATTGATTATCAGCTATTGGACCATTTCAATGTAGTTGATTGGCGGTGGGTATTGGTGGTATAGGTACGTATTAGAATGTATTTTATTTTGCTACTTTTCTCTTTACTATAACCTTTTTTTCATTTCTGATTATCAGTTATTGATCAGCTGTCAATTCATATGACAGGTGGTGGGTATGGGGTTATAGTTGTAATATTTAGTATTAAATATTATATAATTTTAGTAATTTTATATCGTCCTAAATTATTGGAATCATTTTATATCATCCGCTATCTGTTCTGTACCATACTACTTGTTTGTACTTCTCATTATTGATTATCAGTTATCAATTGGTTATTGGTACCTTTCAATACCTATGACGGGTTGGTTGGGCATGGGTGCCTATCGAAACAATTTTATATCACCATCCTCTATCTGTTCTCTACTGTAAAGCTTGCTTGCACATCTAATTATTATCAGTTATTGATCACCTATTGGCCCCTTTCAATGCACATGACACGGGGTGGGTATGGTAGTACAGGTGCCTATTATAATGCCCTTTTCCTGTTTCATAATCTTTAAATTTTTATTTATTTATTGAAATTTTGTCAAGCCGTTATCATTTGATTATCAGTTATTGAGCAGCTATCAGTCCCTTTAATTGCCCTTGATGGGGAGTGGGTATGGTGGGGAGTGGGTATGGTGGGGAGTGGGTATGGTGGGGAGTGGGTATGGTGGGGAGTGGGTATGGTGGGGAGTGGGTATGGTGAGGAGTGGGTATGGTGGGGAGTGGGTATGGTGAGGAGTGGGTATGGTGGGGAGTGGGTATGGTGGGGAGTGGGTATGGTGGGGAGTGTGCCTATCAGAATATACTATTATTGTGCTACGTCTCTTCTCTACAATCCTTTTTTTTTTTTTTTTTTTTTTTTTATAATACGTTAATTTGTAAATTGAAATGATTTCATCCATTATCATGTTTGATTACCGTCAGTTATTGAACATCTATTGGTCCCTTTTAATGGTGGGGATGATGCTGTCCATGCAGGCTTGGAATTCTTACATTGCAGATGATTTTACCAAAATATAATGGCCTTTGCAAAAGATCTTCCTTCCCCCCCCCCCCCCCCCAGATCTTTACTGGATATTGGGTGAGTGGCATTGATATGGCTATAAGGACGTGTTTCCAATACTGTCTTTCATATCGATTAACAAATGATGTTCTGATCGTTCAGCTATTGGTCCAATGATATGACAGGGGGTGGGGGTGATGCTGCAGGTGCAGGCTCCGAATATTTACATTGCAGATGCTTTTACCTACTGAGGTTCTGGAAAAAATATTGATTGTCTATCAGACAGGTGATCGGGTTTAGATGCATGGGTGCAATGCTTAGTGTGCTTAAGGTTCACAAAATTTAGTTGCGTGTTTTTTTTTCTTTTTTTTTATATATTTCTGATCATTATTCTGTGATCATTCACCTTTTCTGGTGGATCCTATTGGTGAATATTTATCCACTTGCCCTCCAGAGGATTTACCCCTACCCCCCTTCCTGACTAGGCCATTTTTTGCGATATGGCGCTGCATTGCTTTAACTGACAATTGCGCGGTCATGCAATGTTGCAGCCAAATGAAATTTATATCATTGAGCTTTCTTTTGGTGGTATTTTATCACCTGTGCGGTTTTTTTTTAATTTTTTTTTCCCTATGAACAAAAAAAGACCAGACCATTTTGAAAAAAAACCTATTTTTGACTTTTTGCTATAAAACATCCATTAAAAAAAAAAAATTTCGTCATAAATTTAGGCCAAAATGTATTCTGCGACATGTCTTTGCTAAAAACAAAATCCCAATACGTGTAAATTAGTTGGTTTCTGTGAAAGTTATAGCGTCTACAAATGGCGGTATAGATACTGGAATTTTTATTTTTTTTATACTTGTAATGGCGGCGATCAGCGACTCCTAGGGGTTTATTTACTAAAGCTGGAGAGTCCAAAATCAGACTCCCTTCTGCATAGAAACCAATCAGCTTCCAGGTTTCATTGCCAAAGCTTCATTGAACAAGCTGAGGTTAGAAGCTGATTGGTTTCTATGCAGAAGGGAGTCTGATTTTGGACTCTCCAGCTATAGTAAATAAACCCCATAGCGTCACTTTTGCATATCCTGTGTGGCTTTTATTTTTTAGCTATTGATGATTTTTACTACAGTGCTTAGGACAGTGCTAGCTATTGTACGATGTAGGAGCAGCCTTGGCAAATGTAGCGGCTCATTCACACTATCTCCCTTCAGCGGAATAAATCATTGCAGGCTCAAGACCAGAGCATAGAAAACAATTTTTTTCTACGAGTCCAGTTCACATCACACAGCTGCCTTGAGGTAGGATGTGGTGGATTGTGTAAAAATACATTTATGCAGCACAAATTGCACTACATGTCACAGCAGCACTTCGGAATATGCTGCAGTGCATTGAACTGAAAGGACTTGTACACACCAGCTCGCATTCTAAGGGCTTGTTTACACTAGCAATTGGGGGATGGTAAAATGATGCAGTTGAGTTGCTTTTCCTCCCCCCCCCCCCCCCCCAAAAAAAAAAAAACTACCCAGCTTTATGATGTGAATAATTGTTTTATATATGCCTTGGTGTTGATCTATGCAAATCATTGCAGCTCAACTGATGCTGTGTGAAGGAGCCTTGACGTGTCATTTTGTGACAGTTCAATAAAGTTTAAAAAAGAAAGTAAAATAGAAATTGTGCTTTGGGTTGCAACAATGCAAAGCACCACCCCTACACAACGGATGCAGACGTTTTAGGCCTAAACTATTGATGCTTTTATAATCTTCTTTAAAGGCCAAGTTTACTTTTTTTTTTTTTTTTTAAATAAAATTCAGCTCCCCAATGCACCAATATACCATTGATGTACAGCAATGGCAAAAATATACAAGCTTTCTTTGATCTGGAGAGCAAGGCCTTACCTTAGCCCTTGGTAAATTTCTTAAAAAGCTTTTTCAATTCTTGGAA
This sequence comes from Staurois parvus, assembly GCF_062004578.1. NCBI lineage: Eukaryota > Metazoa > Chordata > Amphibia > Anura > Ranidae > Staurois > Staurois parvus. The sequence continues at coordinate 3,573,152 of NW_028318929.1, forward strand.
TGTGGACAGAGGAGCCAGTAGGACCTCGGAAGCAGATTACCAGCAGATCTCATTAGCACACACATACCCAAGCGTCCCTTCATCTGCACACAGGCCACATGGAGCGCACAGGACACCCTTGATGTAGTGCAAGGACCTGCTTGATTGGATATAGATATAGAGTGATTGGATAGATCTTGTGTGCTCCTATTATTATTATTATTATTATTATTATTTAGATTTGGTAAATCTAAAGTAGATTGTACAGAGTTTGTTCAATCAGATTGTATAGTGCATGGCCACATTTATACACCTAATTTTTAACTAGTTTTGCTTTCAGTTCATTAATTGTTATAGGCACAACAAACACAAGCAAGTAGAGGTGCACTGAAATGAAAATTCTGGTGCCGAAACTAAAAATTCAAAATGCACTTGGCCAAAAACCAAAATGTTCAGTTTTTGAAAATGAATATATGTTTTTTGGTAAAAAATACACTAACAAATAAGAAAAAAACAATACCCCAATTTTTTTGTAAAATATGAAAGAGGATGTTACGGCGAGTAAATAGATACCAAACATATCATGCTTTAAAATTGCGCACGCACGTGGAATGGCGTGAAACTGCAGTACTTTAAAACTCTCCATAGGTGGTGCTTTAAAAATTTCTACAGGTTAGCAGTGTGAAGTTACAGAGGAGGTCTAGTGCAAAAATTATTGTTCCCGCTCTGACTTTCGTGGCAATACCTCACGTGTGTGGTTTGAACACAGTTTACATATGTGGGCGTGGCCTACGTATGCGTTCACCATTAAGTGCAAGGACGGGGGCACTTTAAATGTTTTTTTAAATTTTATTATTTTTTTGCACAGTCCCTTCAAAAAAATTTAATAGCTTTTATTCTTATCACAAGAAATGCGTGCATCCCTTGTGATAGAAATAATTAGTGACAGGTCCTCTTTATGGAGAGTTATGGGGTCAATAAGATCCCACATCTTTCCTCCTACAATGTAAAGCATTGGATCAAAAAAGCAATGATCTAGTTCTTTACAAAAAAAAAAAAAAAAAATGGCCGGACCGGAAAGTGACATCTCTCTGGTCCTCCAGGGGCATAGAGATGAGTGGCGGCCATCTTTCCTTCATTCATCTGTATGCCCAGCGCCGGGATCGATGGTTTTTCAGGTAAGGCTGAGAAGTACGGGGCGGGGTTTTTTCGGTACCTGCATCGGTGCTTTTTTTTTTTTTTTTTTTGCGGCCACCAAAATTTCGGTGCATCCCTAGAAACAAGCACACATTTTGCCACATGAAAAAACGGGTGACAAATGCAGCAAAACACGCAGTGAAAGATGTGCAACTCTCATCACGCCAAAATGTCCCATGAGCTACTTTGCCACGTGTAGCGCAGCCCACTGAAATCAACAGGCTGCCCTATATGTGTGACTGGAAAAACCAGCCAAAAAACATGCGCTCCCTCTACTCTGTGTGAATGGGGCCTAAAAGTGAAATTGGTGCGTTTACACAGAACAATGAGGCTGCATTGCATTGCGGTGTGTTTCCAAATGTCTGGCAATCTGCACAGAAAATGCATGCTTTACCATGCGATTCAGAAACACGCTGCAAATATGCATCATGCTTGTGTTGTCATTACGTGTTAAAGAACCCCAAGTGCGGCAAACCCATCAAAAACTGCGGTAAGGTCCACTCCAAAAAAAGTTCTGTAGATTTTCTGGGGCGATCATTGTGTGTATGGCAGCCCGTTCAAGTGAATATGCTGCCCTATGCGTGACGAGTGAAACCGCTTCAAAACAAACGCACACGGGAATAGGAGTCTTCACTACGTGGGGATGTGAACGTGACCTGAGAACTGAGTGTTTCCATCTACTCCCTCCTATGTACTTATCAATATTGCAATACACTATGCAACCTGATTGTACAATCTCTGTACAATTTCCTTTAGATTTACCAGAACTATGGAATAGGAGGACACACCTGAGCAATCTATTCAATTGGTATCAAATCAGACGGGCCCTTGTACTACATAGCTAATGGGAGGAAGGTAGTATTGTAATGAAGGAGGTGTGGTCCAGAGTAGTGAACACACCCTCTTCTGTGATGCAACAAGGAAGTGAAGGCTTCTGGGAAGTGGCCTACAGGAAGTGAATGCTGAGAGACCATCGACAGGAAATGATGCAATCTGAAAATCCAATCACAATCTCACAGAAATTGACAAAGAATAAAATGTCCTGTGGATGAGGTGAGAGAAAAGCACATTGGGATGGCTGGGCCAGAAATGCCATTGGAAAATGCTTCTATTTTTTTTAGGAAAAGTGAAATTCTGCCCGAAAAGGTGAACTTATCCTTTTACCCGCTTCCCAACCGCCTGATAGCAGATATACTGCTACAGGGTGGCATGGATGCGCAAAATCACGTATGTATATGTGATTTTTGCATTTCCAGGTAGGGGGCGCGTGCGAGGTACGCACGCCCTACCCGCACCACCATTCGTGGCTCCCAATCACCAGGTCCTGTCCGGAGATTGCCAAGCAGCTCCGATGGGGAGGAGAACTGTTTGTAAACAAAACAGTTCTCCTCCCTGTCAGCTCATGCACACTGCATTGGATGGCTGTGCACAGCACATTCCTGCAAAACAGTGTGATTACAATGAAGCACAAACACACAGCCCCATAGTAAAACCCACCCAGCACACAGTTAACCCCTTCCTGCCCAGTGCCATTAGTACAGTGTCAGTGCTTTTGTTTAGCACTGATCACTGTATTGGTGTCACTGGGGGTGTCAGTTCCTTCTATTGTCAGAATCCCCACCGCAGTCCCACTGTAAATCGCTGATCGCCGCTATTATTAGTAAAAAAATTCCCGTATCTATACCGCCATTTGTAAACGCTATAACGTTCACGGAAACCAAATAATTTACATGTATTGGGATTTCTTTTAGCAAAGACATGGAGCAGAACACATTTTGGCCTAAATTTATGACAAAATTTGATTTTTTTTTTTTAATTTTTTACTAGACATGTTTAATAGCAAGAAGTCAAAAATATAGTTTTTTTCTCAAAATTGTCGGTCCTTGTTTTTTTTTTGTTTTTTTTGTAGCGCAAAAAATAAAAACCGCACAAGTGATCAAATACCACCGAAAGAAAGCTCGATTTGTGGGGAAAAAAGGATGTTAATTTCATTTGGGTGCAGCATTGCATGACCGCACAATTGTCAGTTAAAATAATGCAGTGCCATAACACAAAAAATGGCCTGGTCAGGAAGGGGGGTAAATCCTCTGGAGGGGCAAGTGGTTAAAGTGAAAAATAATAAATAAAATCTTGTCAAAATTTAAAGCGGAGCTCCACCCAAAAGGGGAAGTTTTGCTTTAATGCTTTGTCCCCCGCTTCCCATTAACCCCTTCATGCCGGATCGTCCCAGCGTGAAGAGGTGTTCCTGAGCCGGGAGGTGGGCAGGGCTTAGTGTCATGTGGCCGCCGTGACGTCACGGCCGGTCACATGATCGGGAAAGGTCCCGATCGAAAGAGCGGTCCGGGACCTTTCCGTGAGTACCGCACATGTGTGCTGGGAGCGCGCAGGGCACGCACTCTCAGCACATATGTTTTTTGTTACATGAACGCAAATGTGCTGCCGCTCGGCGTCTAGGCCCAGACGCCGGGAGGCCGCACATTTGCGTGCAGCCGGCGTGGAGGGGTTAAGGATTGGCACCTTGGGGGAGCGGGTACCCGAATTTGACAGGTACCCGCTCACACTGCGATCGCCTAGACCAGGGGTAGGCGGCAACCTGTGGCTCTCTAACTGTTGTGGAACTACATTTCCCATGAGGCATTGCAAAGATTACAAAACTGACAGTTACAGCTATGACTTGCAGAGGCATGATGGAACTTGTAGTCCTGCGGCTCTCAGGTTGCCTACCCCTGGCCTAGACGATTAGAAGCGGACGTTGTCCTCCCTCCAAACTCATAAGGCTTTCCAAAATGTATATATCTCTTCCAGAATTGAAGGTCAAGTGTCCATATTGCATCCGTGATCATACACTCCGTTCAGTGATGTGGACAAAGCTGACTTATACTTGGTTCACCTCTGTTGTGTTTAAAATGACATCCATACGTGCTCCTTCACCAGCTGTGCTCTCACCTGGTAAATATGACCAAACCGTTAAGTGAGGTCATAAAAAGCTTGTGTCCCTTATGTGGATTGTGGCTGGATGGGATAATTATCCTACAGGGTTTTAGGGTCCCCACGCTTCCTTAAAGATCTTCCTCCATTTGTCCGTGTGCCACAAGAAATAATCATAACATAGTGCCTTATCCTCTTTTTATCACATTGTATTACACTCACATATACATGCTGTAAAAACCGCTGTTGTATTACTGCAAATACTCGCTAGCAATCCGATGTTGTATACTTGCTGTTATCTGTCTCCTTCCGCATGAGCGTCATGACGTCAGACCCCCTACCCTACGCGTTACGCCACCGGGTCACGTGGCTTAAACACAACAGAGGTGAACCAAGTATAAGTCGGTTTTGTCCACATCACTGAAAGGGAATGTATGATTACGGATGTAATATGGACACTTTACCTTCAATTCTGGAAGAGATATATACATTTTGGAAAGACTTATGAGTTTGGAGTTTATATAATTTTATATGTTTCCAGTTGAGCGCGACACTAATTTTATTGTATTTGCAAGTGGTTAAGGTGGTTGTAAAGGCTCAAGGTTTTATACCTTCATGAATTCTATGCATGAAGGTAAAAAACCTTCTGTGTGCTGCCCACCCCCAGCTCCTCTCTAATACTTTCCTGTGCCCCATCCCGATCCAGCGATGTCCACGAGAGCCTCGGTAATCACAGCCGGTGAGCCAATGAGAAGAGAGAGCGGGTGGGGCTTTGTGTTTGAATGGACATGCAGAGCAGCAGCTCAGGAGCGAGCCTGCTTGGGTGCCCCCATTGCAAGCTGCTTGCGCTGGGGGCACTAAGCAGGAGGAGAGGGACTGGTGAGGGTTCCAAGAAGGAGGAGGATTGGGCCTGTTATTTTTTTTTTTTTAAATCTTCCCTGTGGGGAATCTCCTATAGCAATCTTGGCCTTACAGCTTTACCACTAACAACCTGTTATTGATTGGCTATCGGTCCTTTATTTCTAGATTTGACCAGTAGCAGACATCCAGCAGCGGCTGCATTCCTGCAGGATTTACATTGCCTCTAATCTAGCATAGTAACACTTGACAAAATGCTCACTGCGAAGAATGCTCCTTGCATTGGTGGTCACTGGGCAGGGTGCTCCTCCCGCTGGTGCTCACTGGGCAGGGTGCTCCTCCCGCTGGTGCTCACTGGGCAGGGTGCTCCTCCCGCTGGTGCTCACTGGGCAGGGTGCTCCTCCCGCTGGTGCTCACTGGGCAGGGTGCTCCTCCCGCTGGTGCTCACTGGGCAGGGTGCTGCTCCCGCTGGTGCTCACTGGGCAGGGTGCTGCTCCCGCTGGTGCTCACTGGGCAGGGTGCTGCTCCCGCTGGTGCTCACTGGGCAGGGTGCTGCTCCCGCTGGTGCTCACTGGGCAGGGTGCTGCTCCCGCTGGTGCTCACTGGGCAGGGTGCTGCTCCCGCTGGTGCTCACTGGGCAGGGTGCTGCTCCCGCTGGTGCTCACTGGGCAGGGTGCTGCTCCCGCTGGTGCTCACTGGGCAGGGTGCTGCTCCCGCTGGTGCTCACTGGGCAGGGTGCTGCTCCCGCTGGTGCTCACTGGGCAGGGTGCTGCTCCCGCTGGTGCTCACTGGGCAGGGTGCTGCTCCCGCTGGTGCTCACTGGGCAGGGTGCTGCTCCCGCTGGTGCTCACTGGGCAGGGTGCTGCTCCCGCTGGTGCTCACTGGGCAGGGTGCTGCTCCCGCTGGTGCTCACTGGGCAGGGTGCTGCTCCCGCTGGTGCTCACTGGGCAGGGTGCTGCTCCCGCTGGTGCTCACTGGGCAGGGTGCTGCTCCCGCTGGTGCTCACTGGGCAGGGTGCTGCTCCCGCTGGTGCTCACTGGGCAGGGTGCTCCTTCTGTTTGGTGGGCACTGGGCAGGGTGCTCCTTCTGTTTGGTGGGCACTGGGCAGGGTGCTCCTTCCGTTTGGTGCTCACTGGGCAGGGTGCTGCTCCCGCTGGTGCTCACTGGGCAGGGTGCTCCTCACGTTTGGTGGTCACTGGGCAGGGTGCTCCTCACATGGCCAGTGGAAGGAATGCCTCCTATATTGGTGATCAGTGTAGATGTGCCCCTTACTTTGGTAGTTATTGTAGGTGACGGATCAGTCAGCCATTACTCAAGGAACCCCTAGCAGCCTCTGGAGGAGCCCTGGTGTGGATCATGGGGGAGACATTGTGTACAGCTGTGTTTAGGAAATGTACTTTTCTGCATCAGCTGCAACATTTTCAGGTTATTGATATTCCTCTGTTCCACTCATTTGAACTCCATCTCCTCTGCTGATTAATAATTTACAGTGCTTGGGTTTGGAGATCAGCCCGTGATTATGGTAACACGTTGCTAAGTGTTATTTTAGGGAACGAGGGCTTTACTGTTGCTTTACTGTCGGTGTTTTGAATTCTGCTGAGCTTGTTAAATTGTAACATTGATGGGAAGACCAAGGCTGATGATTTCTTGTAAACAGCTGGTCAGAATGGAGCATTGTTTTGAAGCAGCATGTATCATTGTTACAAGGGAAGGAATACACTCCTGGTGTCTTCATCTTGTTTAAGTTCCAGTTTTGATGACAATGTAAGCGGCTGTTGACCCCTTAGGGCTCATTTACATCAGTAAACACAAATACTCCTGCACTTGGGGGTGGGCTCAGCTAGGGCGATGGCTACATCTCGGATGTCCTGGAATATGCACTCCTTGCTGCCCTCAATGGACCGGGGTAGTCCAAATGCATCAGTGGCCGTGTTATACCGCCGTGTCAGGTGATCACATGGTTTATTTTATTTAAGTTCATTGAGATGTCACAAAAATGACATTGGGGGCATCTCAACACCCTGCCCTGCATGCACATGAAGCATGTCCTACTTTTGTCCTGCGGTGTGAACTGAACTAATTGGGCTGCCCAGCCCATACATGAAGACGCTGGAAGCAGGGTTACTTGTTGGTCACTTGCTCTTAAAGCGGACCTTCACCCTTTTCCACTACTTCCCTCCACCCCTCCTTTCATCCTCTGTAGGTATCCCACTGTTTTAAAAATGCAAATTAATTAAATACTTGTGAGCCACTAGAAGTTTTCTTACTTGTACAGCAATAAATTCGGTGTATAGAAATATTATTAAGTACTGAATAAAGTGAACCCCTACTAAATTAATTAACGTGCTTAATTGAAATATTTAGATCGCTAGGTACTTATTACACCCTCTCCAGGTGTATGGATGTGAATTTCATATATCTATATTGTACCGCGCTCCAAACTATATAACTATAAGTGCTTTAAATAAATTATAAATAAATATTGTGTATCACCAATAATTCAATATTAATCTATAACCATGATGCTTAAATCCATAATTGCATAATATTTAAATCCATGATTAAAGTGAATCAAAAAATTTAGTATGCACAAAAAACTGCGTGCATGGAAAACTCATAAAAGTGAAAAAATGAAGTGAAAAAAAAATGTAAAAAATAAAATAAATTGAGAAAAAAGTATATATAAGTGAATAATAGTTCAATTCATACAAGTTGAGATGGTAATGTAGTTCAATCTAATCTGCGTGGTAAGTCAGTGTTCATGACATGAACCTCTCTCTCCTTCCTCCTCTCCTTTCTCCTCAATACAGCCTTATTTCAATAGGGACTTTATCCTCTAGTTGCTTGGCTTATTCCTCCATAATCGATACCTGGTGGCAATGATGATCTTTTAAAGGATCTTGGCAGAGTGAATGAAAAATGACGTGGTTGCTGTGAAATTTCTGGCTGGTCACTGACACTTTTAGATCTTTTCTTGCATTCCACAGAGAGTCGGTCTTTGCAGTGCTTGTGGCAGGTAACACCACATGATTGCCTCACTGAGCCAAATCCTCCATTTGTTTTTCACATGTTCCCCCCTTCCATCCAGATTTTGCAGCTCATAGTGGGAGGATTTCAGTAACAGAGGCCTTGTGGTCAATCTAGAAAGAAACACTTGTGTTTCTTTCTAGATTGACCACAAGGCCTCTGTTACTGAAATCCTCCCACTATGAGCTGCAAAATCTGGATGGAAGGGGGGAACATGTGAAAAACAAATGGAGGATTTGGCTCAGTGAGGCAATCATGTGGTGTTACCTGCCACAAGCACTGCAAAGACCGACTCTCTGTGGAATGCAAGAAAAGATCTAAAAGTGTCAGTGACCAGCCAGAAATTTCACAGCAACCACGTCATTTTTCATTCACTCTGCCAAGATCCTTTAAAAGATCATCATTGCCACCAGGTATCGATTATGGAGGAATAAGCCAAGCAACTAGAGGATAAAGTCCCTATTGAAATAAGGCTGTATTGAGGAGAAAGGAGAGGAGGAAGGAGAGAGAGGTTCATGTCATGAACACTGACTTACCACGCAGATTAGATTGAACTACATTACCATCTCAACTTGTATGAATTGAACTATTATTCACTTATATATACTTTTTTCTCAATTTATTTTATTTTATTTTTTACATTTTTTTTTCACTTCATTTTTTCACTTTTATGAGTTTTCCATGCACGCAGTTTTTTGTGCATACTAAATTTTTTGATTCACTTTAATCATGGATTTAAATATTATGCAATTATGGATTTAAGCATCATGGTTATAGATTAATATTGAATTATTGGTGATACACAATATTTATTTATCCCACTGTTTTGATGTGGGTTTTTTTTTTTTTAACTTTTTTTTAAACTTTTTTTAGGCAAAAATGTCTGGCCTCCCCCTCCCCCCATACATGTCAGACATAGACCTCCCGCTGTGCCTTCCAGGACATGCAGGTCACATTTCCCAGGAGGCATAGCCTTCCATTGAGAAAAGGAGGAGGAGGCCTGCTGAACCAGGAAGAGGCGGCAGGCCTCTCAATGAAAGAACATGGTGGCATGAGAGCTGTGGTTGTGCATGAGAGGATCTCAGCTGGACAATGCTGGATGGGTGAGCATCTGAAATTGTGCAGATACCACCTTTTAAGGTAAGTGTTGGTGAAAAAGAATGAGGCGGGGGACAGGGGGAACAAACAGCCATCAAATGCCCATGGGAGCACTCAGGAAGACCCCTAGTTCTCCACTCTGAATTGTACTGTATTTGCCTGAAAGCAGCCTTTTTACAGTGTTACTGGATCTCCCCACTCCAAACTCCGAAGCTGCAGCAAGTGAGAGCATGCCTCATTTTCAGAGATGTGTCTTGCAGCCTGTCCCGCAGCCTGTTTCCCCCGGTCTCTGTGTCCCGCAGCCTGTTTCCCCCGGTCTCTGTGTCCCGCCGCCTGTTTCCCCCGGTCTCTGTGTCCCGCCGCCTGTTTCCCCCGGTCTCTGTGTCCCGCCGCCTGTTTCCCCCGGTCTCTGTGTCCCGCCGCCTGTTTCCCCCGGTCTCTGTGTCCCGCCGCCTGTTTCCCCCGGTCTCTGTGTCCCGCCGCCTGTTTCCCCCGGTCTCTGTGTCCCGCCGCCTGTTTCCCCCGGTCTCTGTGTCCCGCCGCCTGTTTCCCCCGGTCTCTGTGTCCCGCCGCCTGTTTCCCCCGGTCTCTGTGTCCCGCCGCCTGTTTCCCCCGGTCTCTGTGTCCCGCCGCCTGTTTCCCCCGGTCTCTGTGTCCCGCCGCCTGTTTCCCCCGGTCTCTGTGTCCCGCCGCCTGTTTCCCCCGGTCTCTGTGTCCCGCCGCCTGTTTCCCCCGGTCTCTGTGTCCCGCCGCCTGTTTCCCCCGGTCTCTGTGTCCCGCCGCCTGTCTACAGCAGCCTCTGGCGGTCTCCTGTGGCCAGGTTTAAAAGAAAGCAAAATGAAAGTGTTTATCTGTTCTACGTCTTTTTTGCCTGCGAGCACCAAAGATAATTATTAAGCAATGAGAAGTCACAGGTTTGGAATTCACTGATTTTTTTTTTTTTTTTTTATTGATTGTATGTATGTTTCTCTTGTTAAAAGTTAACAAATATTCGGTCTTGTGTTGCTAAGCAACAGGTCAGTGGCTTCCTAAAAGGATTGGACATGCACTTTAAATGGTGTGCAGTAAACGAATACCACATTTTGCATACAGTACAACAATTTACTTTTTTTTTATTTTATTGTGTAGTCTTGGCTGAAGACAAAATTCTGTTCAATAAGTCATACATTAGAGGTGAACTCAGAAGACCTGATTGCCCAGGTCCAGATTATTTGTCGGTTTATTGATCCAGTCAGTATCTTGTTTGCACTCATATATTTATGCTCAAGTAGACATTAGTGCTGGCTCACCTATTGATAAATCACTACAATAAAACTAAAGGTATCACTCGGGGTGATTAATGATTCCAAGCTGTCCTTGTTTCTATAGACTTCTTCATATATAATTTGAGTTTTAATACCAATAGTGTTATTAGTCTGTTAATCGTTTAAAAAACTGTTTCCATGCATGCTGTATATTTATAAATATGTATGGGGAGAGCTCATTAACCACTTCAATACCGAGCACTTATACCCCCTTCCTGCCCAGGCCAATTTTCAGCTTTCAGCGCTGTCGCGCGTTGAATGACAATTGCACGGTCATGCAACACTGTACCCATATGAAATTTTTATCATTTTTTTCACACAAATAGAGATTTCTTTTTAATCACCATTGAGTGTTTTATTTTTTGCTAAATAAAACAAAAAACACCTGAAACTTTTGAAAAAAACGCACTTTTTTTAGTTTCTGTTATAAAATTTTGCAAATAACATTTCAAATGTAGGTCAAAATGTATTCTACTACATTTCTTTGGTGAAAATTAATAATATAATTGTTTTTCAAATATTTCTATTTTTCTTTTTTTTTACTATTTTATTTTTCACCACACTGTGACCAAAGCAATACAATATTACCATAGTAACATTGAACTACTCTGGGCAAGTGATCAGGATTTTTTTTTTTTTTTAACACATTATGATTGCTAATACCAATGTATTTCATTGATTTTTGCAATCATTCTTACTGAATGAAACTGATTAATTCAGTCTTTTGTTGTGATTAGCTGTGATTGGGCAAAGCTGATCACATGATACAGATGGGCTGTGAATGGCCCTGTCTGTATCATGTTGACCAGTGACAGCTAACATACTTGTATACAATGAATGGCATGACAGGAAGCCATCCATTGTATACAATTGACATGATCTGCTGTGATTGGTCACAGGACAATGGCAACGGGTCAGTGTAGTGATATGTCATCGACTGTGTCCCGTGGACTCAACTGGTGACAGATCGCGCCGCTGTGTGGCCACGTGAGCAGCTCGTTTTGGCAGAACATCATATGACTCCCAGTCACAACGGCGAGTGTCCCGCCTGGCTGTCAATCTGCTATAGGCCGGGCGGGAAGGTTTTAGTGTATGTGCAATAGTAGGGAAGGGTTAACACCCCTAGAAGTTTATTTGCTATCTGTGCCCTCATTTCACTTCCCTTGGTTTTCTGAAGATGCAACAGGAAGTGAAAATTATGCCCCATACACACGGTGAGAATATCGGGTTTAAAAAAAATTGCTTTTGGAGCAATCGTCCTGCCCAATCATCACTCCCCCACGGAAGGTAGACATGTGATATGGGCCAGTGGAGGAGAGAAGCTGAGGAGCTCAGTGGGCAGCTACCCAAGGAGTTGCTGATGCCTGGTGCCAGCAGTGGATGGGCTGGCGGAAGCCCAGGCGCTGGGACATGATTTCTGGTCACTGCGTTGAGCTTTGCATTATATCACTTCCAAAGTTGTGTTCTGTTGTTTGAGAATTTTTGTAACCTAAAGTAGAACTTTGGACAAAAACTTCTTTACATGTCCTTGTTGTTGATTTCTTGCCGTCACTGAATATGTCTTCCATCTATCTCTGAAATAGCCTATTCATTTTCAAATCAAATCGTTAATTTTGTTTGGTGTCCCGTTTGTAAGACCGGTGGCTGCTATGCCTCCTATTCCCCCAGCTACTGGTCTTGGCAAATCCCTTCTGTAGTCCTTTCTCCAGGAAGCAGTAATGTCATTCAGTCCCACTTGCAGAGGTGGGCAGACTTAGATTCGTTCAGCATGGCCTAGTGTACCCGCCCACATTCACTACAATTTCCTTTGGATGATGGAAACTGCAGTTTCCTTTTATTGCAGAGAGAGAGGACAGGATATCATGTAATCCCAGCTGATACAGCTAATCCTTGGCAGAGCAGATGCTGTTATCTTTTGAATTACAGAAATTAGGTCATGAAAACTGTTTAGATTTTTCTCAAAGCGATTCTAAAGGTTCGTTATTTATTTTTTTGTGAATTAACAAACATGTCTATACTTACGTGCTGTGTGCAGTGGTTTTGCACAAAGAAGCTTGGATTCTCCTCTGGGGTCCCTCGCAGGCTCTCCTGGCTCCTCTTGTCTGTCGGGTGCCCCCACAGCAAACCGCTTGCTATAGGGGCACCCACTGCTCCGTTTGTCCATTCACACATGGAGCCATGGATTGGCCCTGCCCCCTCTCCTCATTGGCTGACTGGATGTGATTGAGAGTAGCAGGAGCCAATGGCTCCCACTTGCTATCTCAGCCAATGAGGAGGCAGAGACCCGAGACAGCCGAGGCTGTCATTCAAATTGTTGGATGCAAAGCAGGGAGCATAAACAGGCACCTTGCTTGGTCAAAACAAAACCTACTACACAGTAAACATCGTTGGGCAGACAGTTAACCCTTTGATTGCCCCTAAATGTTGGCCCCTTCCCAGCCAGTGTCATTAGTACAGTGACCATGTACAGTATTAGCACTGATCACTGTGTCAGCAGCAGTTCCCACCCAGTGTCAGATTGCCCACCGCACTATCACAGTCCCACTATAAGTCTCTGATCACTGCCATTACTAGTATATAAATAAAAATTACAGTATATTTACCATTGTTTGTAGACACTATAACTTTCACCCAAACCAATTAATATACACTTATTGGGATTTTTTTCCCCAAAGACATGTAGCAGAATACATTGTGGCCTAAACTTATATTTTAAATCTTTTTTAATTGGATATGTTTTATAGCAGAAAGTAAAAATTATTTATTTTCAGAATTGAGCTTTTTTTTTTTGGTGTTATATAACCAAAAATAAAAACCTGGCGGTGATCAAATACCACCGAAAGAAAGCTCTGGCACCGGACACAGCCAATAACTGATCACTGTACCAGCCCGCTGCCAGTACCATGTGATCGCTGTGACCAATCACAGCAGATCGCATGACAGTTGTAAGCAATGAATGGCTTCCTTTCGTGCCATTCATTGCTTACAATTGTGTTGCTAGTTGTAATCACATGGTACACACAGGGCCAATCTGAGCCCATCTGTACCATGTGATCATCTGTGGCCAATCACAGCTAATCACAACAATAACTACTGAAGGAGTCAGTTTCATTCAGTAAAAATGGTTGTTTATACCAGTGAAATTCACTGGTAAAAGGAATCCTAATGTGTGTAAAAAAAAAAAAAAAAAAAAAAAAAATACTGATCACTTCCCCAGAATAATGTGATGTTACTATGATTTCCTGGTCACAGGAGAAAAAAAAAATCATTTTTTTTTTCTTTCATACAGTCACTAATCAGTGTCCCTGATAACTGCCACACAAGTTATATGATGACCCTATATTGCACTAGTATGTTATAACATTTATGACAAAAATTGTCAACTTCAAAAGATTCACCATGTCTTTTACTAAATATCTCAAACTGTCTTTCTGAAAAGCGGTCATTTGGGGGGTGTTTGTACTGTCCCGGCATTTTTGGGCCTCATGATATGAGATCGGCCATCAGTACATCAGGATTGATCGATTTTCAGATATATATACCATAGTTTGTGGACTTTATACCTTTCCTACCAACTAAATTATAAATGCAGATTTGGGTTATTTTCATCATAGATATGTAGCAGAATGCATTTTGGCCTAAATTTTTGAAGAAAGATTATTTGCAAAATTTGTTAACAAAATAAGAAAAACACTTTTTTTTTCCCCTCAAATTTTCTGCTTTTTTTTTTTTTTTCCCATTTATGGCACAAGGAAAAAAACCCAGTGGTGTTAAATGCCACCAGAAAAAAACTATTTGTGTGAAAAAAATGCTAAAAATAGCAGTGTTGCATGACCGCGCAATTGTCATTCAGAGTGTGACAGCACTGAAAGCTGAAAATTGGTCTGGGCAGGATGGGTGTAAAAGTGCCCGGTATTGAGGTGGTTATAAAGAGATAGATATATATATGTGTGTGTATGTATGTATGTATGTATGTATATGTATATATATATGTGTATATAGAGAGAGAGAGAGATAATTATATATATGAGAGAGAGAGGTGTGTGTGTATATATATACTGTATGTGTGTGTGTGTGTGTGTGTATATATATATATATATATGAGAGAGATATATGTGTATATATAGTGTGTGTGTGTATACTGTATCTACACAGACATGCACACAGTTGGGACCCATGTATGTACATACCTATTGTGTGGCGTGTTAAGGAGGTCTCTGCAGTTTTAGATGCAGCGATCCCCTACAGTAGCTGTCAGCATATATTCTCCTCTCCCTTAGCCTGTTTCTCTTGCTTTTCCATTCCAGTACTGTAGCCTCAGAAAGGTTCTTTGGCTTATGACACTTCCGTGAGTGTCAGAGGATCATGTCCCCCGTTGTGCGCCGTTCTTTCTCTGGCCTCTGTGACAAACGCGGATGTCAGACCCCTGCCCTTCTTGCCAGTCTCCCACCACACTGTCACGTAACAATCCCACTCTCAGCTGCACCCTCCACAAAGATTTTCCAGCTCGCAGGACCACAGTCTAGGTGCCAGCAGTGAGCGTAATTGTCACTGGGTTAAATTACCTAAGCAATTAACCCTTTAAACTCCAAACTTCTACCAGATAGCTTTGGGTCTATCAACCCTTCACAATATTGGCAAGAACAAGTATGAAAAATAAACGTCTGTACACACTGTCACCACAGACAGGTATATTCAGAGATTTATCATATACAGTAGCGCTCTTCAAGAGACGGGGATTCTTTGTTTGCATTAGTGCAGTTAGAGACAATTTCAACACCTTTCAAAATAGGGTTTAATAATGAAAAGGTCAAAAGAGCAGTGTGCCCGAGCTGACAGGGAGGAGGACTGTTAGTGAACAACAGTTTTCCCTGTTAGATCTTCAGAATTCACCGGGTGCCAGTGAGTAATTACCGGCCGGGACAGCCGCTGCCTCTAATGATGGTGCAGGTAGGGCGTGTGCGCCCCTTACCCGGAAATGCAAAATCACGTGTGTGTGTGTGTGTGTGTGTGTGTGTGTGTGTGATTTTGCGCACTCTTTCCAACCTGTAGCAGTATTTCTGCTATTGGGTGGTTGGGAGGCGGTTAATGCTGTGACAGTGAGTGAGGAAAGGACTGCCGCTAACAGACAAATCTGTTTACAATGTGATGAGCTGTGATTGGACACAGCTGATCACATGGGAAAGAGCTGCTATGATTGGCCCTTTACCTCGATCTGTGATCAGCTGTGTCTGAAGGACACAACGATCACAGGGGTCCGGGGTTCTGGGAGGACATCAATAGATGCCCCCCCCCCCCCCCCCAGGACTAGCCAACCGCGTTATAGCCTTCATTTGGCTATAGCAAAGTTGGCAGCTAGGTAACTGGGAATGCGCTGAAAAAAGACCAGGCGCCTTGACACAACTTCTAGTCACCATGACTTCCTGGAGCCTGGGATTTGTCGAGTCCTGTGTTAAATATTTATGTTTCGTAATATTTAGCGCTTACATTTTGCGTTATTTTTGTTTTTTGCAGGCTATCACTGCACCAGAAGGCACACTGCAATATTGTGAAACTATTAAAACACTCTAGTATGCTTTCATTCACAAAACAATCTCACTCTGATTAAATGTTACAATTTATTTACATTCCTGAACTCAGAGGAGAACTTTTTCACACTGATACATTGTATACTTTTCACTTCCTGGCCGGAGCAGAGTTCCTTTAATTATTTTGTACATTTCTAAAATAATGCCAGCAATCCCCAGGTAATGAATGTTTGTTTTTTGTTTTTGTTTTTTTTTGTGAATTGACTTTAATAATTTACTTTTTTTTTTTTGCAGTAGTAAAGGATTTTAACAAATGTGTTGTATTTACCTCACATTCAATATTTTACTTTGATGAATTGTCGCTTCTATTATCTCATGCAATATTTCCAAAAAATTAGTTGCGTGACCTTCATATCGCATGCGGTAACAGTTAGTGATTTGACCCCATTGCGTCTGGAAAGACCGTGAGATTATACGATTAGGTTACCCCAAAGACTCTGATAGATGACGCTGATATCCAAAGAGTCAAATGGATCGCCTAATGATGTAATCACCTAAGCAGCCAAGTAATTGTAATTAATGTAACATATTGATAATATCCATTTATTATTGTACTGCGGCGGGGCATTATGATCAGTGTAAGTTGTAAATATGGGTGAAGATCCGCTTTAAGCACCAAAACCACCTTTTGCTCTTTAGACTTTCGGCTCATACTGCTCAGGTGTAATTGGGCCACTAGAAATCTGTTCTCCAAGTGATGTGTGTCCTGGAGAAGGAGGAAAATGTCAGATTATCTTTACCCATTTCTTGAGTCTTTGGATGGCACACAGACTACCACCCTGGATTTCCCTGCATTGATGTTATGTTGAGTTGGACTATACTGAGGGTTGCTTTGGGTACAATATGTAACCTTTCATTTCCTGCCATAAATAGATGGGCAGAGACATTTTTGTAAGCGGTATGGTGTCACTGACTTGAAGGCATTAAATAGGCTTTTTATATATACTTTAGTCCTGAGCATAATAAATCAGTAGACAAAAGTATAAGATGTAGGCTCCTCCTAAATGGAGAGGAAGCATTCGGGCCGACTCTTTAGTTCTGGCAGGAGATGGGGCAGCGCCTGTACTGCTGCAGTACCGCTGCATACTGTATGTATCTGATTCTACTACAGTATATTATGGCACACCCAGCAGCAGCTAGTAATGGAAACAGTTTGTTTTGGCCAGCTTGGACCAAATAAAATATTTAAAGGCAAAGTGAACCTGTAAGTCCAATTCTTGTTGTCCAGCCAAACCACTGATATGGTAGTGGGCAATATTCGTCTGCTGCTGCATAATGTCAGATGGATTTTTCCTGTACATTGAACTGCCCTCCTGTGTCTGTGGATACACAGATTATATCTGAACTCTCTTTACTGCTTGGTAGGCCTCACAAGAGTGAGAATATTCCTGGTGTATGCTCCATACTGACCATGGTTAGCCTCTAGAAGGAGGGTGATGGTTTAAAGTTGAGTTCCGCTCACCCTGTCAAAAAATAAAAGTTAGCAGCTACAAACACTGTAGCTGCTGACTTTAAAAAATGCCACTTACCTGTCCCTCGATCCCGCGTTGTGTCCCCCGCAGCCCGTTTTCACCGGCAGTCCTGTATTCCAGGAGGCCGGCATCTTCAGTGCGGGCACCCGGCTGTGACCGCTTGCAGCTTCACAGCTGGGTACCCATTGCGCATACTCCAGTAGCGCTGTGCTTCATGAATGGCCCTGTAGTCTTCACGTGTCCCAAAAGACTACAGGGAGGGAGGGAGGACACCTTCCGTTTCCAATCGCCTAGGTAATCGGACCGGAAGTGGGAGCGGGTACCTGTCAAATTTCGGGTACCCGCTCCCCACCCACCCCCCAAAGGTGCCAATCCTTAATGGGGAGTGGAGGAGCAGTCCTTTTAACCCTTTGAGGACCGTAAGGTTTTGGAACGCCAAAAGAACCAATTTTTTTGTTTTTAAAGTTCGTACACTTCAGTTGCTGTAACTAAGCCATTTCATGAAATAATTGGCAGAAAGCTAGATCCATTTGTTGTTTGTTGATAAGAACTAATATTTTGACTCAAACAAAAAAAAAAAAAAAAGAGTTTTAAGTTCTTAATCAGATGATACACGCAATTACAAACATGGGACAAATACATCCCTTGGTCCTCAAAGGGTTAAGCAGAACTTCCCTTTTTGGGTGGAGCTCTGCTTTAATCTACTAACTCATTGTGCCATTTTGGAGAGAGTAGTGTCTAAATAGATGTCAGCTTTTCCAAACAGATCCAAAAGACTTGGTGATCAAAATCAGGGGTTTCTGCTGGACATGACAAAGACTACAATCATGGCAACGGTATAGCAACTACCACTGAACCGCTGAAACTGCCACATTGAAGCAGTTGATTTAAATGGCCTGCAATAGCTGCAGATTAGGAATAGTTTGGTTGTAATTGACTCTTTGGCATGGTAGATTAATTGTTTGTGATCTAATAAAGTTTTAGAATTGCTAGATTTAAGTTTTTTTCCCCACTGACTTTTTTTTTTTTTTTTTTCATATGGTTTTCCAGTCCTTACTCAATGAGCTTCCCCCGCAATGTCAGAGCGGCCGGGGCAGAATGCAAAAGGGAAGGATGGCAAGAAGTACTCGTCCCTCAACCTGTTTGATACATACAAGGGCAAGTCCTTAGAGGTGCAGAAACCAGCAGGTAAGAGAATTGTTAGATGGTTTGTTTATCTTTCGGCTCAATGTGATGCCACACGCTGTGGAGTAGTGTGAGACAATTATACAAAAAAGTCCAAATTTGTGCAATAAAGTGCACCATCCAAAAGCGAAATGAACAGTGCAAACGTGCAGCACCTAAGCAATAATCTTGTCTGTTGGGAACCTGGAGGCTAGTGAAGAACTAGACCAGGTGACGACGCTGGACCCTTTGGCAGGTAAGTGTCCTTATACAGTATTTGTAGCTGCTGACATTTAATTTATGTGAGGGGACCGTAGACCACCTCTTTAAAAGTAATTGAAATATTCAGAAAAGTATAGAAAGTAGATTCTTCTGGATTCTTAAGGCGTGTGATGATGTCACGACGATCGTCACATCTGTAGTTTTCCGGCCGTGGACTATGAAATTGCACATGGCGCATTTGTGCCTTTCAGCACATGGAAATGCCCAATAGGTGAAAGGCCTTGCCCCCAAGAAAGAAGATGGTTGGTACTCATTGAATTGAAAGTTACTTTAATACCTTAGCACTGTCCTGTGTGTCTTCACCTGCAGCTAAACTATTGTCCATTGTCTGCAATAGAATCTTTTACCCTTCAGGACAGTTAATGCTTTGTGCTGCACAGTATGCTTTTGAACTGTTAAAGCAAACAGGGTGCATATATAGATTATTATTATTATACAGGATTTATATAGCGCCAACAGTTTGCTCAGTGCTGTACAATATAACGGGAGACAATACAGCAACAATACAGTTCAATACAAGAGGGATCAGAGGGCCCTGCTCCTCGGAGCTTACAATCTAGGAGATGACCTTCATGAACACGACTTCTTTAAACCACCTTCATGAGACATAAGTAGTCCTCTTGGTAATGCTTAAAGGGGGACGGACATTGTTGCAATCATGCCCACAGAGATGGATGCGGTTCAACCATTTTGGCTCCAATCTCCATCTTGGCAAAGGATCCTCCATCTTGTACAAACATATCCCCCTCATTCTCATTCTTCCTCTCTGTTCAGCCACAGTGACATATGGCCTGTGTGTTGGCAGTGTCACAGAAGGCCAGAGCACAGCAGGGAACCCGAGCTATAAAACCCCCAAGGGAGCTGGGGCCTTGCTGTCCAAAGAACCTGTGCAATCTGGCACATTGTAAAAGATAACCCAGGCCTTCCCCTGAGTTCAAACACATTCCAGAGGCGTAGAGACTAGATAACACTTTTAAAATCAATTTTTTCCCTGTGTCTCATATCTTGGAATATGAGAGACTTACATAAAAACCAGGCATATCTTCGGATTGGCCACGAGAAGACAAATCGTTTGATAGGTCACACTCCCTGACTGGAAGACCTAGGAAAGCAGAGCATTATATCTCTTGAACCATGCAAGTGTGTATTTTTTTCATACCTAACCGTTCCTCAGAAGCGTCTGGATAGTAATCTGCCCGCGGGTGGAATGTCACTTGTGCATAGGGAAAGTTATGAGCAAAATATGAACTATGAGAGATTTTGGCTCTAGTTTAGGTATCTCCCTAAACGAGGCATTGGTCCTTGGCTTTAGAGACACCCTCTGCTGGGGGACTACAAAATGGGCTGTCAGGCCTAAGAGAAAAAAGTTGAAGAATTTTCCCTTTTAACATCAGAACCAACTTGGGAGACATGCCCTTTTGCTCTGAAACTTGATCTGCAAACCCAAGGCTGATTGGCAAGTACTTTAACCCTTTAACCTCTTTTCTGTTACCTCTGCTGTGCTGTTGTTCTCTGTATATTTATATATATATTGGTTACATCTTTTTTCTGTAAATATTGCACCCTTTTGACCTTTTAATAATAAATCTTTCCTTTTGAAAGTGTTGAACTGTTTCTATAGCTCTTTATTGCAACTTACGAATTCCTGCCTCTAAAAGAGTGCTACTGTGTGTGTTTAACCCTCCGTATAACTGGTCTGCGGTGACAGTGTTATACAGATGATTATCTCAACCATCCTAGTGTTATTGCTGGTATTGCCGAGTTTCCTCTTTCTCTGTACAAAAAAGAGGTGGTGGCAGTGTGAAGGGTTAATTGCGTAATTAACCTGACCCAGTAACAATTGCATTCAGGCTGCCGGTACATCGATTGGTGATCCATTAGCTGGAAAATCGTTGTGCAGGGTGCAGCGGGGTGTGGCATTGTTACGCACGTGACATCGTTGTTTTAGATTGGCTAGTCCTTCGGTCACGAGTTTGGTGAGAAGGTCAGGGGTCTGACGCCGCGATCGTCACAGACATTAGGAAAAAAAAAAGTTTATAAGCACAAAGCAGTTTAATAAGATTTGGATTAGCTAAGAGAGAAAAATACCTATGTGTCATAGTCCTTTAACCACTTGCCAACCATGCTATAGCAGAACGGATGGCTACAGCGTGGTTGTTCAGTCCTGGGAGGGCATCATAAGATGTTCTCCCGTGCGCCCCGAGCGATCTCCATGATCACTGTGTCCTACAGACACAGCTGACCATGTGATGTGGTAAAAGGCCAATCACAGCAGCATTTTTACCACCTTGATCAGCTGTGTCCAATGAGACAGCAGATCACCGGTAAATGTGTGAGGAAAGTACTGCCGATAACCGTCAATTGTATATATGAAAATCAATCAATCCTGCTGTACTGACTGCCTATCACATTTCTTGAGGCCCAAATAAGTCAGGGTACTACAGATATCCCCCAAATTACCCCTTTTTGGAAAGTAGACAGTCTGAAGTATTTAGTAAGAGCCATGGCGAGTTTTTTTTTTTTTAAGTTGTAATTTTTTTTGTCATTTTGTGGAAAATTAAGAAATTTAAAAAAAAAATTATTTCTAAAGTTTTTATTTTTTATTTTTTTTACATGCGGTCACCAGTTCAGTACAGAGTCATCATAAACTTGGTGTGGCAATGATCAGGGACACTGACTGGTGACAGTACGAAAGAAAATTATTTTCAAATTTTATTTTTTTATTTTTTTTTCTTTATAACACATTGTGACCAGAGTAATATAATGTTATCATAATAACATTGTACTACTCTGGGAAAGTGATCAGTATTTTTTTTTTATACGCATTATGATTGCTTGTAGCAATGAATTTTTACATACTATCACCAGCGCCATCATATAACAGGTGTGGCGGTGATTAGAGGCACTGACTGGTGACAGTTCTAAAAATATATATATATATATATATATATATATATATATATATATATATATAATTTTTTTTTTTTTTAATTTTTTTCTAACAGGTAACATTGTACTACTCTGGGGAAGTGATTTTTTTTTTCTTTGTTTTACACATTATGATTGCCATATGATGTCATTGAACTTCTGATGGGAAAAGGTAATAAGCAGTTTATATTTACTAAATAACTGCATTTCCATGTTCTGTGTACTGTGGGAGACCGGATATAGTGAATGCAGGGTCCTGGGTTTAGTAACACAATAATTCTTTGTTTTGCCCCTTGGACTATTACAGTTATAAACCTAATATTTTAATACTAATTTTCTTCGTAGTAACCCCCCGCCATGGCCTGCAGAGTCTCGGTAAAGTTGCCATTGCCAGGCGTATGCCCCCCCCAGCAAACCTGCCAAGTCTGAAAGCAGAAAACAAAGGGAATGACCCAAACGTCTCACTAGTTCCCAAAGACGGATCAGGATGGGCAAGCAAGCAGGATACAACAGAGCCAAAGAGGTGAGAAGCTGCAATGCTGTCTGTGGTTGAGCACAAGTTCATATTATTCACAAGTGGTATTCCTATTTAGTGATACTTTGTACTTAACCCCTTGACGCCTAATGCACGTAAATATTTGGCGTCTGGGCGTTGATTCCAAGCGGCCGCATATTTGCGTGAAATTAGAAAATACATATGTGCTGAGAGTTTGTGCTCCCAGCACATATTTTCGTGACTCTCGGAAAGGTCCAATCTCCCCTTTCAATCGGGACCTTTTCCGATCATGTGATGGCGAATCACGGTGGTCACATGACCTTAAAACCCCGCCCACCTCCTGGCTTCTGAAACCTATTAAAGGGCCGGGAAGCTCCGGCGCTAAGAGGTTAAAATGGTTGTAAACCCTTACATATACCCAGTGAAGTGATGGGCCTCAGGTGATACACAGAGATGAAACCAATCCTCCTACATAAGTTGTACCTGTTTATTTATAGCCATCTTTCCCCCACATCCATTCAATGTGCAGAATTTACACAGGATCTCTCAGCCCTGAAAAGCAGGGGGAAGAGAGTAGAGGTTACAGCAATGAGGAGAGCTCTGAGAGCTGATTGGAGAAAGAAGACACACCCCCTTGACACAACTCACAGGAACAGAGCTGAGGCTGTCAATCTGCTGGAGATGCCTCTCCTGTCACTATTTTTCCTCTTGGTGTTAGGACAACTTGTTGCTTATAGCAGAAGAATGAAGCAGTGGACAGAAATTACACTTTGGGGTTGATTTACTAAATGTAAATATGCTGTGCACTGCAAGAGTAGTTGCTTTAGATCTGAGGGGAAGCTCTGAAATGAGGCGAACCTCTGCTGATTTCTTTCATCCAATCATGTGCAAGCAAAAATGCTTTTTTTTTTTTTTTTTTTTTTAATTTTCCTTGCATGTTCTCCTCAGATCTAGAGCAACTGCACTCGCAGTGCACAGCCTGTTTGCCTTTAGTAAATCAACCCCTCAATGTTCTTAATTGAGACAAGTACACACCATAGAGCAGAGGTGTCCAAACTATGGCCCTCCAGGTGTTGAGGAAGTGCAAGTCCCATGAGGCCTTGCAAGGCTCTGACATCCACAGGCAAGACACCCAGAGGCATGATGGGACTTGTAGTACTTCAACAGCTGGAGGGCCATAGTTTGGACACCGCTACCATAGAGGGATATTCTTTGTTCATATTTCATGCCTGAGGTTTACAACTGTTTTAAGTAGACCTACTGCATAATCTTGTTTTGGTATTTGGATTCTTACTGTGATGCTAAAATATATCTAAAGTCAAGAACAAAAATAAAATGACAGCGCTAACTTGGTATACTGTGTTTATGGAGAATCAATGTTGTGACTCCAGGATAGGAAGGGGCAGCAGAGCATCTCTCCATCCGCTCATCTCTATAACCTGGTGTGGGGTGGGGGGTGGTAACACTGCTTGAGGTTATAGCGCAGCAGAGGCAGTGTGCACAGGAAGTCAGGAGCTCGCTGGATTTCTGGCCAGAGCGACTGGTGTTTTCCCCCCTTAGCAAACTGATGTAGTGTAACACTTTCAATGGTATATGTTTGGGTTGACAATATAAATATGAAAAGCTCTGTGCCAAAGATATGATAAATAATTGTCCAGCTGCAGTCACTAAACTTACTGTGGCGTGTGCAAAGAAACAGATGTGTATGACCGAGCTCAAAATCTCAAGTGTTAAACTACCCTAAAACAAGAAACATTGTAAAAAAAAATACTATATAAAATGTATAAACAAAATATACACATTCAAAATATTGTG
Organism: Staurois parvus; assembly: GCF_062004578.1. Lineage (NCBI taxonomy): Eukaryota > Metazoa > Chordata > Amphibia > Anura > Ranidae > Staurois > Staurois parvus. Next base: position 3,597,288 of record NW_028318929.1, read on the forward strand.
CAGCTCAGTTAACAAACATATCTATAATAATTTAGTTCTAAATTCAAATAAACAAAAACAAAGTCCTTAATGTCCACCATCAGGTACAAAAAATGTGTGTATGTGTGTGTGTGTGTGTATATTACATACATACATCAGGGGTGTGGACTAAATCTGTGTCCCAATCTACTTGTCCAGGTAAAAAAAAAAAAAAATTTTAACCAAAACCATATTTGAATCGGAGGTGCTTTATGGGGTGTCTGGGACTTTCAAAATCAAAAGGGGCTTTATGGCGACTTAAAAGTAATAATTTTAACATTGCACTGTTTATCTCCTCCTCCCCTCCCTGCCTGTCTCCAGCACCGCACCTGGGGACTGGCAGGGAGCATAGAGACCTTGCAGTGCAATGAGCACCGATTGGGTGCTTGTCAGGAAAGGGGAGTATGCGGCTTACCCTTTATCCCTTTTCGCTGCCAGAGCCGTTTTTGTGAGGGGTTTTTGCACAAGTTTAAAAAATCATTTTAGGCCTGAAGATTACACAAACCCCCCAAATATTATATATTATCTGAAAGCAGAGACCCTAGAGAATGAATTGGCAGTTCTTCCAATTTTTTATGTCGCACGATATTACCACAAAGGTCTAGGAAACACTAAATTTCAGTAAAAAATACAAGTTAATTTTAGGGCACAAAAAAAGCAATAAATTACCCTTTTTTTTTTTGGTAAAATATAAAATACTAGGTTGCACTGAGTAAATAGATACCCAGCACATCAAATCTTTGTGCTTTGCTCGTGTAATGGCGACAAACTTCAGTACCGTATATTTTCTATAGGTGACACTTTTAAAGCCCCTTATAGGGCATCAAGAGTGTTATGGAGAATGGTGCTAGAATTATTGCTCTCGTTCTGGCGTGCGCGGCGATATGTGACGTGTATCACAATCAGCGATTTCATGCATAGGCCCCCCAGCATGTGCTTTTACATTTGTACGTGTGTATATGTTTTGGGGCCTCAGTTTTTTTTGGGAGGGGGGTTTGTTATGTGCTTGGGTGTAACTGATGTTTTACAACAAAAAAGAAAAAAAGTTTTGTTTTGTTTTTTTGTTTTTCCTTTTTCCTAAATTTATTTTTTTTCATCACGGGTACAAAGTCCCCTATGTGATGATTTTTAGTGACAGGTTCTCTTTATTGAGACATTCAAGGTCTAACACCCTGGATGCCTCCCCTGAATGTAATGCAATGCACATTGCACTGCATTGCATTCTTTCCCGACCTCGATGGCTGGGAAATCTTTGAACGGTGACCTGGAAGTGGCATCATAACGTCACTCCCGGGTCAGGACAAGAAGGGGAGGTGGTGTGTCCGTCTCCTCCCTCCCCTCAAGCCAACGGCAGTGAGCTGGTCCTGTGCCCGCAGATGGGCAAGCGAAGCCGGGTAGATAGTGGGTGGTTCACGCGTAGGGAGCGGAGGCTGGCACTGTGTGGAAGCAATCGGCGGCAGCGCTGCTGCCCGAATGCCTCCACCTGACAGATGAGCCCTGCTGCTTGCCCGCAGCAGGGCTGAAGGATGGAAAAAAAACTACCTGCCCAGAACTACATGTCCTGGGCGTCGGGCGATATAAATTGAACATCCCTGATACATACATACATACATACAGCAGGTAAAGTAAGTATTGAACACGTCACAATTTTTCTCTACTAGTAAATATATTTGCCATTGACATGAAATTATCACCACATGTCAGTAACAACCCATGCAATCCATACATACAAAGAAAAAAAAACAAATTATGTGTAATGGAATGACACAGGGAAAAAGTATTGAACACGCTAACTGAAATGTATTTACTACTTGGTACAGAATTCTTTGTTGGTAATGAGTTTCAAGAAGCCGCCTGTATGGAGAAACCAGTCGCATGCATTGCTCAGGGGTGATTTTGGCCCATTCTTCCACACAAAATATCTTCAAATCTTGAAGGATCCGTGGGCCGCTTCTATGAACTCTGATCTTTTATTTCTTTCCATAGGTTTTCTATTCGATTCAAGTTGTGTGATTGGCTGGGCCATTCTAGAAGCTTTATTTTCTTTCTTTGAAACCAGTTGAGAGTTTCCTTGGCTTTGTGTTTGGGATCATTGTCTTGCTGAAATGTCCACCCTCGTTTCATCTTCATCATCCTGGTAGATGGCAGCAGATTTTTATTAAGAATGCCTTGGTACACTTCTCCATTTATCTTTCCTTCAATGAAACAACGTTTGCCAGTACCGTATGCTGAAAAACAGCCCCACACCATGATGTTCCCACCTCCATGCTTCACAGTTTGTACGGTGTTTTTGGGGTGATGTGCAGTGCATTTGATCTCCAAACATGGTGTGTATTCCGGCATCCAAAGAGTTTCATTTTGGTCTCATCTGACCAGACTGTATTCTACCAGTATTTCACAGGCTTGTCTAAATGTTGTGCAGCAAACGTTAAACGAGTTTGAACATACTTTTTCTTCAGCAATGGAGTCTTGTGTGGTGACCGTGCATACAGGCCATGGTGGTTGAGTGCATTACTTATTGTTTTCTTTGAAACAATTGTATCTGCTAATTCTAGGTATTTCTGAAGCTTTCCACAAGTGGTCCTTGGCTCTTTCTACAACTCTTCTGATAATTCTTTTCACTCCTCTGTCAGAAGTCTTGCGAGGAGCACCTGGTCGTGGCCGGTTTATGGTGAACTTATGTTCTTTCCGCTTCCAAATTATGGCCCCAACAGTGTTCACTGGAACATTCAGAGGTTTAGAAATCTTTTTGTAACTAATGTCATCAGTATGTTTTGCCACAATAAGATTGTGAAGGTCTTGAAAGAGCTCTTTGCTTTTACTCATCATGAGATGTTTCTTCTGTGAGACCTTGGTGATGAGACACCTTTTTATAGGCCATCAGTTGAGCGTGAACCAGCTGATAATTTGTAATGACAAGGGGCAGGAATGCTTTCTAATTACTGATGCATCTCTATGCATTTTTGTACCTCCCTTTCTTCATGTGTTCAATATTTGTTCCCGTGTCATTCCATGTTATTACACATAACATAGTTACTTAATTTTTTAACTATATTGCCAACAGTATTGGGACACCCCTCAAAGTCATTGGTGTTCCAATCACCTCCATGGCCACAGGTGTATAAAATCATCACCTAGGCATGCAGACTGCTTCTACAAACATTTGTGAAAGAATGGGTCGCTCTCAGGAGCTCAGTGACTCCAAGCATGGTACCGTGATAGGTTGTCACCTGTGCAATAAATCCATCCATGACATTTCCTGGCTACTAAATATTCCACGGTCAACTGTTAGTGGGATTATAACAAAGTGGAAGAAACTGGGAACAACAGCAACTCAGCCACCAAGTGGTAGGCCACGTAAAATGACAGAGTATTTGAGAAAAATGTATTGGTACTTGTACTCAGCCTTAAAAAAACTAGTATCGGTGCATTATGATTTTATGATTTACTGCTGCTCAGAAGCTCTGGGCTTCAGCAAAACAGCCTCCAGCTAGAAGAAACAGAAGGCAAGCTGTAGGCAATTTCCGGCGCACACTAATTTTGGTAACATAATTATTCATGTGGAGTGTATGTGTGTTCCTTGCTAAAGAATATTACTTTTTATTAAGTTGTTTTGGATAAAGTTCCGGTTTAAATTAGATTTTTAAAGGAAACTACTCAGAAGTATGGCAGCTGCCATTGTTGAATCAGTTTTAATGGTTGGAGCTCTAAAACTTGGTGTGTCGAAACCAGCTACATGTCAAAATATATTCAGTATATACAAACCCATTCCAAGGTGTTCACTCTCTGACAGTGGAACCAAGGATCAGGATGACAACTCTGAAGCTTGCATCTTTAAAACCAAGTCAGCAGTTGCACGTAGACTAATTTTATTTAAATATGTTACCCCAACATTTCATATTCCTGATATGTGCTTGTTGTACCATGTAAAACAATAAACAAACAGAAGGCGCCGCCATCTAAGTGTATCAATTTAATTGTAAACAAGTAAAGGGAAGGGTTAAAATGCACTCACAAGGATGAGAGTAAATGGGCATATCATCAATCCTTATTCGCTGGCAAGCCTCGGTGGACAGCGGGTTGGTGGAGGGATGAGATGTATCCTTGAAACAGAACACAATTCCATTCCAAATATAAATGGATGGAAAATATTTTCAAGAAAAATTGGGGAATCTTGTTACAGGACCCTATTTTGAAACACACATTACCTCCCCAGGCTATGTTCTCTTATTGTAAGGCTCGTAATATAAAAAGCCAGGTAGCTCCAAGCAAGTTGCAAAATCCAGTGCCCGTTGGCCGCACGACAACCAGCTTCTTCTCCAACTTATCGGGAATGTATAGATGCAACAAGAAAAAATACCTAACGTGCCTTTGTTCCTAATGGCCTCAAGAGTTTTGAGGCCAATGGTAAAAATTATTCCATTTCCCATTTCTTCACGTGTTCTACAGATTTTATTTACGCCCTCGGGTGCCCTTGTGGTCTACTTTTTATTGGTAAGACCATCAGAGCCCTGAGGACAAGATTTTGAGAACACAGGAGAGCCATCAAACAAGGGGCTAAAGATAACAATAACAAATATGGTGTACCCAGGAACTTTCTACAAGTGTATGCCAGATCTACATTGGGACTACAGATCTCATAAAGCAGATCTCTAATACTTTTCCCCAAAGCCGAAAGGTATAAAAAATTGTGTGAACAGGAGACATATTGGATCATCGCATTGAATACCCTTACACCAGCAGGGCTAATTCAAGAGGCAGAAACCAGTACTATCATTTAGTTCCATTGTTTTGACAATTAAATTATATTTAAGCTATATAAAGCCTTTTATAATATTTATACTGTTATTTTATATATATATATATATATATATATATATATATATATATATAGTCATTTCTTTCCCTCCTAATCTATCTATGTACAGAGAGCAAATAGCAGACTCTTCTTGGTATGTTATTTACATCGTGATCTTCATTTTAGGGGCTAGAGTTCCCCTTTGGGTTTTTTCTTGTTTTGGGTTTTTTTTTCCCTCGTTTTATATAGTGCCTAATCTAGTTCTGTTTATATTGAGTCAAACGTTTTCTGCACTACTATTTGTATCATCTATTTTTAATTTTATTTTCATTGTTTTATTTTTTTTGCGCTAGAGCTTCCCTTTGTTTTTTGGGGTTTGTTTTTTTTTTTTTAAAGTCATGCACATAGTATTAATTTATTCAGTCAGTTCCACCCAAATTATTTAAGCCTTATCCGCCCATACGTAACTATCAATAGTATTCCATGTGTGCTACATTTCCCCTCCTCTTCCTCTTTCAGTGACTAATAGCTATCTTTTCCTCCCTTTCCCTCTCATGGTTTGACAAAGGAGCAATTGTGGGCTCCGAAACATGTCACCACCCATCGCGCTTTGATGTCAATACGTCCAGACGTCACTTCTGATTCTGGTCCTAGCGCTGGCTTGTGTTCCAGTGTAGCTATATTTGCTGCTGGAGGAAGACCCAGCCTATCATATGGACTTAATCTGCATTCTGACAGAGTCCAGCTTTATTCCACCTATCCTGCAGAGCTGTTTTAAAGATGCATCTCATCCATCCATCCACCCGCTGTCCACTGAGGCTTGCCAGTGAATAAGGACTGATGATATGCCCATTTACTCTCATGCATTTTAACCCTTCCCTTTACTTGTTTTTAATTAAATTGATACACTTAGATGGCGGCACCTTCTGTTTGTTTATTGTTTTATTGCACAGAGATATACAATACCCTGTTAGAAGAGCTGCAGCCATTCTAGAAGTGGATGAACACACTTGGATCTACCATACAGAGACTACAGCTTCTTGCTTGGGACCTAATCACTCTTTTCTCCATTTGCACTATAGAGTTTTTTTTATGTTTTTGTTGTACCATGTACTTGTATTAAAAAGTATCCTGTTCTCTTTGTATTGCTTCCTATGTGTAAAATATTTGGTATTCCTGCCAGTCCTTCTGCTTTCCTATTTTAAACTGACCTCACTAGGCATGAGAGCTCAGCGTGGTCAGTTTTCTAGGTGTGCTAGAACAGCCTGCTTGTCCTCCAATGGGCAGACTTGTGCTGTCAACCCCCCCCCCCCACTGGGAAGATCAATGTCCTGTTGTCTCTCCCCCCCCCCCCCCAGTTCTTTCAGCCCCTTATGCAGCTGAGAACACCAATTATGTAACCACTTAGAAATATAAATAAAGCTATACAGTGGGGAAAATAATTATTTGATCCCCTTGCAGATTTTGTAAGTTTGCCCAATTACAAAGAATTGAAGGGTCTATAATTTTTGTCATTGGTGTATTTTAAATGATAGACATAGAATAATAGCCAAAAATCCAGAAAAAAACACATTATTATTATTATACAGGATTTATATAGCACCAACAGTTTGCTCAGCACTTTACAATATAACGGGAGACAATACAGCAACAATACAAGAGGGTTAGGAGGGCCCTGCTCCTTGGAGCTTACAATCTAAGAGGAATAAAAATGTTTTAAATTGAGTTGCAGTTCAGTGAGTATGATAAGTCTTTGATCCCCTACCAACCAACAATAATTCTGGCTCCCACAGACTGGCTATGTGCTCAGGTGGTACACAAATTAGTTCTGTCAATTTAAGAAGGTGCTCCTAACAACAACTCGTTAATTGTATAAGACACCTGTCCACAGAATCTCTTTGTTCCATTTAAACCTCACCACCATGGGCAAGACCAAAGAGCTGTCAAAAGATGTCAGGGACAAGACTAGACCTGCACCAGGCTGGAGTTGGCTACGAGACCATCAGCAAGAAGCTGCGTGAAAAGAAGACAAGTGTTGGAGCGATTATTCGTAAATGGAAGAAATACAAAATAACCATCAATTGCCCTCAGTCTGGAGCTCCATGCAAGATTTTGCCTCATGGGATAAGGATGATTATGAGAAAATTCCGAAATCAGCCCAGAACTGTACGGGAGGAGCTTGTGAATGATCTTCTCGAGGCAGTCGGGACCAGTTACCAAACAAACCATTGGTAACACAATAAGTTGCCATGGATTGAAATCCTGAAGTGCCCGCAAGGTCCCCCTCCTCAAGAAGGCACATGTACAGGCCTGTCTGAAGTTTGCCAATGAATATCAAAATGATTCAGAGAAGGATTGGGGAACGCACTGTAGTCAGATGAGACCAAAATTGAGCTCTTTGGCATTCCTCTTTGGAGGAAGAAAAATGCTGACTTTGACCCTAAGAACACCATCCCTACAGTCAAGCACGGAGGTGGGAACATTATGCTTTGGGGCTGTTTCTCTGCTAAAGTTACAGGCCGACTTTACCGCATTGAGGGGACAATGGATGGGGCCATGTATTGTAAAATCTTGGATGAGAACCTTCTTCCCTCAGCCAGAACACTGAAGATGGGTCATGGGTGGGTCTTCCAGCATACCGCCAAGGCAACAAAGGAGTAGCTCAAGAAGAAGCATATTCAGGTGATGAAGTGGCCTACCCAATCTCCAGACCTTAATCCTATAGAAAATTTATGGCGGGAGCTGAAACTTCGAGTTGACAAGCAACAGCCCAGAAACCTTAACCACTTCAATACCGGGCATTTCCAGCCCAGGCAATTTTTCAGCTTTCAGCGCTCTCATACTTTGACAATTGCGCAGTCATGCAATGCTTTACCCAAACTAGATTTTTATCATTTTGTTCACACAATTAGAGTTTGCTTTTGGTGGTATTTAAAGTGTTACTAACCCCACAACAGTAATATCAGTCTGTATTTGCAGTAAAGCGTGCTTGTTATACTCATTGAGGAACCTAAGGGGTTAATCCTCATTGTGTAAAAAGGCTGTTTGATCCTGAGTTCTCTGATCCTCCCTTTTTCCAGTGATTCCCTCTTATCTCCTGATAAGACATATCATGTGGAGTCACTCTGCACATGCTCAGTTTGATGTGTATTGCTAGAGAGGTTTTTTTTTTGTTCTTGGGAGAGTACATGTGGTCAGCACAGGGCCAATCGGCCAGGGGTTCTGCATCCTCCTAGAGCAAAATGAAAACTCTTCCTACAAGCTTTAACATGTGCTATGCTGGACACTGATAGAAGTCACAAGATCGTTCTAACTGCTGATGAGAAAAGGTATTTAGCAGTTTATATTTACTAAAATAATGTCATTTCCATGTTCTGTGTACTGTGGGAGACCAGATATAGTGAATGCAGGGTCCGGGGAGACCATATATAGTGAATGTAGAGTCCTGGGTTTAGTAACACTATTAATTACCACTGGGATTTATATTTTTATTTTTTGCTAAATTAAGGAAAAAAGACTGGAGACTGTGAAAAAAAAACACTTTTATTGTTTCTGTTTTTAGATTTTGCAAATAACCGTTCTTCATAAATTTAGGCCAGGATGTATTTTGCTACATTTCTTTGGTGAAAATCACTCAAACCAGTATTTATTTAGTCGTAGGAAAGTTATAGAATTCATTAATATATCTGAAAATCAATCAATCCTGAGGTACTGACGGCCAGTCTAATTTCTCGAGGCCCCAAAATGGCGGGACAGTACGGATATCCCCCAAGTGACCCCTTTTTGCAAAGTAGTCTGAGGTATTTGGTAAGAGGCCTGACGAGTTTTTTGAAGTTGTAATTTTTTTGTAAATTTTTTGGAAAGTGAAGAAATTAAAAAAAACACACAAACATTTTTTCACAATTTTTTTTCTTTTAAATTTTTTTACATACGGTCGCCAGTGCAGTACAGCGTCATAATATAACTGCTGTGGCGGTGATCAGGGACACTAACTTGTGACAGTATGGGGGGAAAAAAAATATTTTTTTGATTTATTTTTTCTTTTTTTTTTTTTCATAATACACTGTGACTAGAGTAGTATAGTGTTACCATAGTAACATTGTACTACTTTGGGGAAGTGATCAGTATTTTTTTTTTTTTTACACATTAGATTGTTTATAGGAAAGAATTTATTTGCTATAAGTAAGCATTTAACTGAATGAAATCGATTCATTCAGATTTTTTTGTTGTGATTATCTGTGATTGGCCACAGCTAATCATATGACACAGATGGGCTGTGATTAGCCCAGTCCGTACATGTGATAACTGACCAATCACCGCTAGTGACACAATTGTACACAGTGGATGGCATGAAAGGAAGCCATCCATTGTTTACAATTGTCATGTGATCTGCTGTGATTGGTAACAGGGTACTTGCAATGGGCCGGTACACAGATCTGTCATTGGCTGTGTCCAAGGTACACAGCTGGTGACAGATCTTGCCACGGTCCGGGGAAGGACGTCATATGATGCCCACCCAGAATGACGAGAGTCCCGCTTGGCCATCATTCTGCTATTGGCCAGGCGGGAACAGGTTAAGGATTTGGAGAAGATCTGTAAAGAAGAGTGGACCAAAATCCCGTCTGAGATGTGTGCAAACCTGGTAACCACCTACAAGAAATGTCTTACCTCTGTGCTTGCCAACAAGGGTTTCTCCATCAAGTACTAAGTCATGTTTTGCTTGGGGATCAAATACTTATTTTACTCATTGAACTGCAACTCAAATGATAACATTTTTATCATGTTTTTTTTTTCTGGCTTCTTGGTTGATATTCTGTCTATCATTTAAAATACACCTATGATAACAATATAGACCCTTCATTTCTTTGTAAGTGGGCAAACTTACAAAATCTGCAGGGGATCAAATCAATTATGTTCCCTACTGTATGTAAAAAAAAAAAAAAAATTACACACACTATATATATATATAATCATTTTCTCTCTCTCCACACACACACTAATCTATATATATATATATATATACTCACACACAAACAGTAAGAGTTTACATGTACTTCACTTTTTTCTTTATTTTAATAATTTTTTCCAAATCCATTCTCTCCCACTTCAGTACCGATGTCTCTCCAGCAGTGCAGCAGGAGTCGCAGCCACCGCTGGCTTCACAGACGTCTGCATCAAACCAGTCGAAGCGCCCCCCAGTTCCACAAGAGGTAATGTCATGTAGCTCTTTTTATGAATCTTTTTAGGAATAGCTTGTGCCCTTCATATTAAAATCCAGCCATAGGTAATCTACAGAAAAGTGGAGTCACCTTATACAAATAGAAGATATTGTTTTTTTTTTGTTTTGTTTTTTATCTTAAATGCATTTGCTTAATAATGCATTTCTTTTATTTCAGCCCCCCCAACCAGCCGCCGTCGTGGTAAAGACTTGGGCACAAGCCAGTACCACACTTGTAGCACCAGGAGATGGTATGTAACTCATAACATGCACATTACTGGTTCAATGTAATCAAAGACCATAACCTGGTCACCTGTGCACCCTCCAAAATATATTGGCATCTGCTCCAGTTGACCAGCTCAGTCTTAACCACTTCAGTACCATGCTATAGCCAAAAGACTGCTACAGTGCGGTTGTCTAGTTCTGGGTTGGCATCCATGAACGTCCTCCCAGAACCTTGCCCCCAGGGCACGCTCTGTGACCTCTGTCTCCTTTGGACACCACTGATCACAGGTCAGGGTAACGGGCCTATCACAGTGGCCTTTTACCATGTGATCAGAAGTGTTCAGTCATAGCTGATCACATGCAAACGGACTTGCTGGCTTTCTGCAGTCCTTTCCTCCCATACAGTGTCTTTGATGAAAGGAGAGCCAATAACTGGTAAGTCTTATCAGTACATGGTATAAACTGATAATCAGGGCACTGATCATCAGTGCAGCCCCAGCAGTGCAGCAGATCAATGCCATTCTGTGCATCCTCATCAGCGCACATCAGTGAAGTAGAAAAATTACTTATTTTAAACTAAGAAACGTTTGGTTTTTTCCACAAAATATTCTTTTTTTTTTTTTCCATTTGTTTAGCAAACAGTAACAAATCCCACTATTGATTAACCACTTCCTGGCCAATCAGTGATCACATGATCGGGACCGAGGTCCCGTCCTACGATCGGTGTTTCACTGTGTCCTGAGGACACAGCGGGCACCGGATCGCAGTGCTGCGCGCACAGCTAGAAAAGGCGGGTGCCGTTTATGAACGGCAACCCGCCCCTGGAGTGCCACCGCCCTGCCGTTTTATAAACAGCAGGCAGACGGCAAGTGGTTAAATACCTCCAAAAGAAAGCTATGTCTGTCTGAAAAAAATGCTAAAAAATGTAATGGGTACAGTGTTGCATGATCATGTAATTGTCATTCAAAGTGAACTTAAAGCTGAAAATTGGCCTGAGCAGGAATGGGGTGGAAGTTACCGGTATTGCTGGTTAAACCATCCGGTCTAAGGCTCACCACACACAATAAAATGAATTTGATACTTTAACTGCTTTAACCATTTCTATCCATAGGACGTACCCATGCATCTTTGGATGGGAGCGGTAATATCGCAGTCATGGGTGCAGCTGCTCCAAGTTGATAATAGCATTGGAATTATGGTGGCATTTAGCGCCAAGGAGGGCGCTAAAAGTAAGAGCAGGCACCACCGTCAATCCCTGGTCTTGGTTAAATAACCTGCACCCGTATGGATTTAATTTAAGGTTGAGCAGTTAATAATAATAATGTTTAAAGGTTGTTTTGTCGTGGCCAATGAGAGACCCAACTGTAGGAGAGCCTGACCTATAGTCAGCTGCAGATAATGGTTTCCATCTTAAAGCAGAGTTCCACCCCAAAGGGGAACTTCCACTTTAAAGATTGGTTCCCCCGCTCCCCATTAAGGATTGGCACCTTTGGGGGCCCGAATTTGATTGCCTAGGCCAGGGGTGGCTAACCTGTGGCTCTCCATCTGTTGTGGAACTACATTTCCCATGACGCATTGCAAAGATGGGAAGTTACTGACTTGCAGAGGCATGATGGAACTTGTAGTCCTGCAGCAGCTGGAGAGCCGCAGGTTGGCCACCCCTGGCCTAGGCGATCGAAAGCGGAAGTTGTCCTCCTACCCTCCCTTCCCGAAGTCTTGTGGGACACGTGACGGGTCCCAGAAGACAACGGGGCCATTCAGGAAGTGCAGCGCTACATGTGCATGCGTAGTGGGCACCTGGCTGAGAAGCTGCAAGCTGTCACAGCCGGCTGCCCACACTGAAGATGCCGGCGCCTGGAATACAGGACGGCCGGTGAAACTAGCTGCAGCGGGGGCAACGTGGGATCGAGGGACAGGTGAGTAGCTGTTTTTTAAAAGTCAGCAGCTACAGTTTTTGTAGCTGCTGACTTTTTGTTTTTTAACAGAGTGAGTGGAACTCTGCTTTAAGGAGGTCATTGAATAGCTCTGGTGAGAATTTGTTTTTTAAATAATGATCTATAAAGTTAATTTGATCTGTGCAGCATTATCATTTCATCAGATATGGAGTGGCAGTCTCCTCTAAGCGAGGCCATGCCATGTTGCCTGTCCATATATTGTAATGAGATGAATATACTGTAATTTGTGTAATCTTTTTTTTTTTTTTTTTTGCTGTTATTGTAGGTGGAAAGGCATCAAGCCAACTGTCGCCATTCTCTCGCGAGGAATTTCCAACCCTGCAGGCGGCTGGGGACCAGGACAAAAGTGGGCACGACCAGAGCACCTCCGCTGTGTCGTATGGGCCAGGACCAAGCCTCCGCCCCCAGAGTAAGGCCGATGTTGTGCATGGGCCTCCCATCATGCTGGTCTCCTAGAATTTCTTTTATTGTGTAACCAGTCAAGTTATAGGAGAAGCCTTGTAACAGGCTCTTGAGTTATCTAGTCTAACAAGAATTGATCCTCTAGTGTCCCCTTTTTGTCAGATCTGGTTATGTTTTCCACTTTTGTTTGTCATGGGCTGTTATGTAGTTGATGTTACTGAGTATCTACTGTTTCTTCTTCACAGATGCCACCTCCTGGAGGGATGGGGGCGGGAGGGGGGGGCTGGCTCCAGGCTCCCTGGATGGCGATGGCCGTGAGCTTCCTGACACGGCACACGCCCCCAGCAATGAGCCAGCCCCCCGTCCAGGGCTACCTCCCCCTGCTCCCCAACAGTTCCCTCCATATCGGGGGATGATAGCACCATTTGTGAGTATAAAAACATCTTTTTGCTGTTCTTTTCTTGTTTTTTCACGTCTATATATTGGTTTACAGAAGTTGTTTTTTTAATTGCAAACATTTTATTTCATAGTTTCTTTTAAAATTAACAGTCTTTTGCTTTTCTATGTAACACTCTTTTAACTGTTGAGTATTATTGGTAGCAGCAGATATGTGTAGTTACAACACTTTTGTGGTATTGTATATCAACACATATCTTTCTTCAGCATGATTATACTACAGTAACAGGTTCTGACTGTGCCGCCACTCAACAGTGATGGAGCGCTACATACCATTTCCGGTTGTGCCAAGTGATATTAAAGCTTCATTAAAAAATGAATAACACGTTCTGTTATGCTTGCCTGCTCTATGCAGTGGTTTTGCACAGAGCAGTCTCGATCCTCCACTTCTCGGGTCCCCTGCCGACACTCCTGGCTCCTCCTCCTTGACATGTGCCCCCGATAGCAAGATGCTTGCACTGGTGCATGCTCGCTCCGAGCCCTGTTCAGGCTTAGGAGAGTAGTGAGGGGGCCGAGGCTGTCGGGCGAGCAGCACGTAGGTTTCTTACCTTCATGCATAATAAAATGTATGAAGTTAAAAACCTTCAGCCTTTACAACCACTTTAAGCACAGTAGGCTTGTGCCTGTAGATGGCCAAGGCAAAGAGGCAGGATTTTCCTTTTTGGGTCTCATTCACACAGATTCTTTGCTTGGAGTACATCACAGGACACAGGTCCCTCCCCTCTTCATTCACTCATTCACACTTGCTTGCTGACAAAACTAAAGCAATGTGAGGAAGTAGGTGCGGCTATGCAGGGCTGAGCAAAGCTTTATTTGCCTTTGTCCAATTACCTGGAGGTGCGGCATAACCTTTATGATCGAAGAATGTATTCTTCTGCTTCCTGAGATGTACTTCAAGAAAGGGATTTTACAGGTAGGCCAAAATCCAGTTTTTCTTTGAAATTCTATTCTTCGCTCTATATTAGGAATCTGCATGGTACACGGAGTCCAAACACTAGAGATAACTCCAAAACACAGGCTGAATTGCATAGGATAGGGGTAGGCAACCTGCGGCTCTCCAGCTGTTGCAGGACTACAAGTTCCATCATGCCTCTGCAAGTCATAGCTGTAACTGTCAGTTTTGTAATGTTGCAATGCCTCATGGGAAATGTAGTTCCACAACAGCTAGAGGGCCGCAGGTTGCCTACCCCTGAGATTCTAATTATAACCTTTGCCAGACTTGATGTTTTATCTGTTTAGAGAAATGCTGCGCGAGTTCTCTTTCTGGGAACAGATTGCTTTCCATCTTATCATTATTTTTTCAAACCATTCCCCCTAATAAATTGTATATCCTGCAGGTGGCACCACAAAGTGTTACTAAACCCATGACCTTGAGTTCACTATATCCGGTCTTCCACAGTACACGGAGCATGGAAGTGCAATTGTTTTAGTAAATATAAACTGCTAAATACCTTTTCTCATCAGCAGTATATAGCAGTCTTGTGACTTCTGTCAGTTTCTGGCTGAGCACTGCTTAATTTTGTAGGAGGAGGTGTCATTGTCCTCTGACTGTCTTATGAGGCTGCAAACACAAATGCTCCTGCGCTGGGGGATGGACTCGATGCAGGCTACAACCACATTAAGAATGTCCTGGAACATGCACACCTTGCTGCCCTCAAATAGACCGGGGGAATCCAAATATACTGAATGAGGAAAGAACAAACAGAGGATGCACAGGCCTAGTGCATTACCATAAAAAATGTTTATTAAGAAATAAAGTAGGTGTTGTACTCACAAACGACAATAAAGTCAAGGCACGTCATAAAAGGACAGCTGGGTCAACACCGCACTGAGTAATAGTCCGCAATAGGGAGTGTAGACATCCAATAACTGATGCGTTTCGAGGACTTGCCTCTTCCTCAGAGCCACTTGTCTTATGAGGCTGCATGACCCCTGACCCTCTGTCTGGATAGTGCTGATTGGCCCTGGGCTGATCACATGCACCCAAAAAAAAAAAACACTCTAGCAATACACACCAAACTGAGCATGTGCAGAGTGTCTCTTACTGCTCTGTACTATCAGAAGATTGATTGGGGACTGTGGAAGAAGGGATGGATCAGAGAAGACAGGATCAAACAACCATTTTACATAATGCAGAGAATTAACTGATTTTTACTGTTGGTTTAGTAATACTTTAAGCAGTATAAAGACAGCAGCTGTCACTAGCAGCTAATTACAAGGGGGTACATAGGTTAGGTTCATATTTTTATAGGTTGCTTTAAAGCATCTGTAAAGTCTTGGCATGTAACCCACCTACAATAATACTGCTCCATTCATTTGTAACTTATTTATTTGCAGTTATATGGAAGTTGGGTTACCTTCTCCACCAGCAGCTCTAGGGATGGAGACAGCGTGTGTCGCTGTGCTGAATGCTGCTATGTTGACACCAATACTCTGTACAGGAAGCACTGTCAATCTACAGCTAGGGGAGGGCCTGCAAGCTTGGCTGCCTTTGGTAATTGCAGGCTACTTACAATCGTGTACAACATCCTGTACACTGATGCAGAGAACCTGCTGGGGGGTGCAACATTGCAACCTGTTTTGTTATGACCATCTAGGAAGCTTCAGCTACTGCCAGTATCACCAGGTATTTGAGATTTACAGAGAAAGAATAAAGCGCATTATGTGTAACAAAAGTAGTTATGTTTGACTATTGCTTTGAGATTTATGGAAAAAAAAAAGTGGTTGTAAAGACAGAAGGTTGTTTACCTTAATGCATTATCTGCATTAAAGTAATACTAAAGGCTTGTGTTTTTTTATTTTTTACTTACCTGCTCTATGCACAGAGCAGCCCCGATTCTCCTCTCAGGTCCCCCGCTGCCGCTCCTGGCTCCTCCCACCTGCCGAGTGCCCCTTATAGTAATCCTCTTGCTATGGGGGCACTCGAGCAGGCTCTTGTGAGTGGACATTGGCCCCACCCCTGCTATCTCTCCTCGCTGGCTCACTGTCTGTGGTTGACAGCAGCGGGAGCCAGTGGCTCCCACTGCTGTATGTGCCAATGACGAGACAGAGACCCGGAGGAGCAGCTGCTCTTGTACATATCGCTGGCTTGAGATGGGGCTCAGATAGGTATAAGGAGGGCTGGGGGGGGGGGGGGGGGAGATGCACTCAGAAGGCTTTTTTTTTTTATTCCGTAAAAGTTTATGGAGAAGTGACAACATGTTACAGAAAACTCAGAAGGCTTTTTACTTTAAAGCATAGACTGCATTAAGGTAAAAAAAACCTTTTTGCTTTTAGAACAACTTTAGGAAAAAAACCTTTTGTGATCAGCTCCCCAGGCCCCCTAAATACTTACCTGAGCTAGATCTCGGTCCAGCGGTTAAGCAGCAGAGGAAGCCATTGCCTTCTTCTGCTGTCAATCATATCGTGTGATGAGGGGGCAGGACCGAGCCGCACTTTTTGTGTCAATACATGTGCACATTTTGGATCCGGATTGAGCCCACACAGGTGTACCCATCGCAAGCAGTTTGCTGTAGGGGCACTCAGATGGGAAGAGGAGCCAGGAGCAGCGGTGGATGACCTCAGAAGAGGAGCTTTGGGGCTGCTCTGTGCAAAACTATTGCACAGAGCAGGTAAATGTGACATGTTTATTATTATTTTTTTAATTTTGTACCTTATAGGCCCTTTTTTACACGAGCAGTCCAATCAGGTCCACCGTTACAGTTGGGTCTGATTGGACCTTTTCTGTCTATGGAGCGGTGGACCCGCCTACCTCCAGTCTGATCTGGCAAAAAAACAGGAAGGGGATCTTTTTTCTTCCATTTGGCCAGCTTAGATCGGAGAGCAGTGAACATAGACCTGTCATCTGGCCACTCTGCTCAGCTTGGCAGGGGATCAGCAGATGGATCCCCTGCTGAGAAAAAGGAATCCATGTGAAAGGGGCTTTACAATCACTTTAATTCTTGAGCTTTGATTTACTAATGTGTTGCACCATCTGTTCTTGTTCCAGTGACATCTATTTGATGTTCAACTAAAACTGTGCAGTGCTGTTTTAAAGGCAGTACTTTGTTGAAGTTTGGTTATTTTTCCTTATGGCACACATTTTCTTTCTTCTTGTCTCAGTATCTGAGATGCCCCCCCCCCCTTCCCTTCCAGTGAACCCTCTTCACCTCTTCCTACACAGCAACGAGCACTAAAATATCTGATGTCTGAGCCTAGAGGGAACGGTAATGCCTCCCACGTTGTGTCAATGCATTTGGCTGCAAGGCCTGAGCTCCGTCACATAGGTCACATGCTAACCCCCCCACCCCCACCAGGTATTTTATGATGATTAAGTTAGAGGAAGGAGCTGCGCTGGAGAGGTATCAATGGAGTAGGGTTTCCTGAATGCGAAAAGTATCAGTGTCTTTTTATTGCCCAGCTCATATCATGATAGGAATCTGAAATTATCAGCCGCTAGTCGTTCCAAAAAATGTTTGTAGTCTTACATTTATTACTTTTTTTTTCCCTAGATGTATCCCCCATATTTGCCGTTCCCTCCTCCGTATGGGCCACAAGGAGCCTTTCGCTTTCATGGTCCAGATGCACCAAGGTACTACAGAACTTTTACACACACTGTGTTGACATTGAGGGGATGATTTGTTATGAGGAAATGTTGCTCCATATTTAGCTGATCAGAGTGCATTTGTAAAGAAAACATGATCTAATAATATAAAAGGTCTAATACAGTGGGTATAGAAGAGAATCTCCCCCCCCCCCCTTTAACCACTTGCCCTCCAGAAGATTTACCCCCCTTCCTGACCAAGCCACTTTTTGCATTCCAGTGCTGCATTATTTTAACAGACAACTGTGAGGTCATGCACCCAAATTAAATTTACGTCCTTTTTTTCCCCACGAATTGAGCTTTCTTTCAGTGGTATTTGATCGCCTGTGCGTTTTTTTTTTTTATTTTTTGCACTATAAAAAAAAAAAGACTGACAATTTTGAGCAAAAAACAATATTTTTGACTTTTTGCTATTAAACATGTCCAGTAAAAAAATTTTTAAATCTAATTTCGTCATAAATGTAGCCCAAAATGTATTCTGCTACATGTCTTTGCCAAAAAAAAAAAATCCCAATACTTGTAAATTAATTGGTTTCCGTGAAAGTTATAGCGTTTACAAATGGCGGTATATATACTGGGGTTTTTTAATTTTATTTTTAAATTTTACTAGGAATATCAGCGACTTCTAGCGGGACTGCGGCGGGCATTCTGACACTGGGGGGAACTGACTTGGTGTCACAGTGACACCAAGTCCCCAGTGACATCAATACAGTGATCAGTGCTAATAAACAGCACTGACACTGTACTAATGACACTGGACAGGAAGGGGTTAACATCTGGGGAGATCAAAGGGTTAACTTCGTGCTGTTTCACTAGGGGCTGTGTGTTTGTGCTTCGCTTTGTTTACAAACAGTTCCCCCCCCCCCTCCCCCCCATTGGAGATGCTCGGCAAGCATTGGGTGCCAGCGAGTAATCACCAGCCGGGACCCGATGATTGATGACCGCGAATGGCTGTGCGTGTGTGCCCCCTACCCAGAAATGCAAAATCACGTGTATATATACATGATTTTGTGCACCCGTGACGCCCTGTAGCAGTACATCTGCTATAGGGCGGACAGGAAGCCGTTAAAATAACCACATTTTGTTGCTTTTGCAGCCTGAAATGAAGACAAACACAGTTTTTGTTTTATCTAGCTGTATTTACTCAGTGCCGCTTATACCATCCAAGTGAAAGATATAACACTGACATGTCAGAAAATATTTTTACAAATTCAAAAACAATCCCTGAGTTGGAAAAAGAACCCCCTCCTAAATATAACCTGTAAACACAATCAGGTGTAGTTAATCACCTTCTCAATTGCACACAAAGCCATTTGACTTTCAGCTGTGCCAGCTGTGGTCAATTTGATTAGCTCAGCATGAAAAGAGCTTTCCTGGAGCATTTAAGTCCCTGGGTAGTGCAACTTAAACAATCAATCAACTATGGGTGGCAAGGCACTGTCATAAGATCTCTGGGATAAAGTTGTGGACAGGCACAAGCCAGGAGATGGATACAAAAAATGTCAAAGGCTTTATCAATGCCTAGAAGCACAGTGAAGTCTATTATTAAGAAGTGGAAGGTATTTGGTACAACACAGACCCTCCTTGGATCAGGTTGTCGCTCCGAACTGGATGAAAGAGCCAGAAGGAAACTGGTCATAGAGGCCACCAAGAGGCCTACAGCAACTCTGAAGCAGATGCAGGAATTTATGACAAAGAATGGTCATTGTGTGCATGTGACACCAATATCACAAATTCTCTACAAATGTGCTTGTATTGGAGGGTGGCAAGAAATAAGCCGCTCATCAAAAAAAGGCCACATGCAGTCACAGCTGAGCTTTATCAAAACGCACCTTGTAGATTCTGAGGCCGCATGGAAAAAGGTGTTCTGGTCAGATGAGACTAAAATTTAATGATTTGGCCTCAACACTAAATGATGAGAAATCCAATCCAGCTCAACATCCAGATAACACCATTGCTGAAGTAAAGCATGGAGGTGTGAATATCCTGTTATGGGGAGTTTCCCTGCAGCAGGGACTGGAGCACTTGTCACGATAGATCGAAAAATGGACGGGGCAAAATACCGTCAAATTCGTGAAGAAAATCTGTTGCCCTCTACCAGAAAGTTGTCAATGGGAAGATGATTTACCTTCCAACATGACAATGACCCAAAGCACACAGCAACAATTACCATACAGTGGTTGGAGGTGAAACGGGAATGTCCTTGCATGGCCTAGCCAGAGCCCAGACTTGAACCCCATTGAACAATCTGTGGGATGACTTGATGGTCACCTTCAAATTTAGCTGAACTTGAGCAGTTCTGCAAAGAAGAGCGGGCAAATAGTCAAAGTTAGTAGAGACACATTCCAACAGATTAAAGGCTGGAATTTAAAGCAAAAGGTGGTTCAACAAAATACTGACACAAAGGGGGTGATCCTGTTCCCAACTCGGTGATTTTGTTTTTACATTTTTTTCTGACATGTTGGTGTTCTATCTTACATTTGGATAGTATAAGTTGCACTGAGTAAATACAGCTAGATAAAACAAAGACTGTCTTCATATCAGGCTGCAAAGCAACAAAATGTGATTATTTTAAAAGGGGTGATTCTCTTCTATACCCACTGTACTTTTATGTGCAATAGTGTTGATGAGTCAGTGGGGACACAAAATGCACCAAAATACTTTTCTTGATCAAACCATACAGAACATAGGCACCGTCTTAGAAAACTTTGTTACTTGATGCTATTTTCAAGTGACTGGACACTGACAAACAGAACTGTTAGGACTCCCATACAATTATTCCCACCTAAAGGTTTTCCAGTGTCCTTAGGTGATGGTCTTTTTTTTTATTTTTATTTTTTTTAATCTCCTGATGGAGTATCTGATTCAGCACAATTTGTAGATCTGTGGGTCTGGCCTGTAAAATCGCTTTGGGAATTGGACCCTGCATTAGACGCTGCTCTTCAGTTCACTCTGCAAAGTTGGCAGCAGTGGCAGTCCTGCACAAGTGTGCAGCACAGTGGATAAATGGTTAGCACTTCCGCCTGGCAGTATTAGGGTCGATGGTTCGAATCCCAACCACAACACCACCTGCCTGGCGTTTGCTTGTTTTCCCTCTGCCTGTGTGGGTTTCCTCCGGGTACTCTGGTTTCCTCCCACACTCCAAAGACATGTTGGTAGGTTAATTGGATCCTGTCTAAATTGACCCTAGTATGTATAAATGTAAGTTAGGGACCTTAGATTGTACGCCCCTTGAGGGTTAGGGACTAATGTGAATGTACAATATATATATGTGATGTGCTGCATAAATTGACGGCGCTATATAAGTACCTGAAATAAATAAGTGTGACCCAGTCCCTGAAGACCCCAGGGATATGCTATTCCAAAGTGAGTGATGCAGGGCTGCCGTGTTCACCCTTAAATATAACGACTGTTCTAATTACTGAAGGTTGTTAAATAAGTGCCTGGCCCTTTAATTATGCAGAGGAAATTCTGCTAGGGGTGTTTGGAAACTTTTGTCTATCCCATTCAGCCCCCCCCCGGCAACCATTTTTAAATATTGTGGACTTTGTCCTTCTTCCCAAAACTATCCTTTCTACATGAGGGAGCTGGGCTGGAGTGTGTTGCGTTTTTCTGTGTGCGCACAGCAGTTAAGCTGGGTGTACACCAGTAGATTTTCGAACAAAAGTAATAAGAATATTCGTACTAAAATTTGAAGTTTTGTTTTCTTGTAACGTTTGATTTTGGAATCAATGTAATTTCCCGAAGAAAAATCACATACACTGAAAAAAATTTGTTAGAGAAATTTTCCATTCTGCTTTTTTGGGTTTTCTTGTCATTATGGTTTCAAATGACTGTGGATTTCACCCCACTGACTGTTAGAAATCAAATGAACATTCTTTTGCTTTGACTTTAACACACATTAAAGCACCTAACCGCTTCAATGTGCTTTTTTGATGTGTTTTTGATACTTCTGTGACGTGTTTTTGATTTTTAATTAAGCTTGGCAAATGCCCTGTGTGTTGATTTTATATTTGTTAAGGAGCCCAATAGAACCCTGCATCAGTAGTACCCCTACTCAGCAGATTCCCAGCTCATTACTCAGCTCCCCTGCTCAGTAGTAACCTCCAGCTCTGCTGATCCTCTGGTTTTCTGATCTGTATGTAAATCATTTATTTGAAGGCCAGTTCACTTTTATAAATGGTTAAGATATTTAGTCTTTGGCTTCCTGTGCAGATTTCCACGGCTGGCTCCTCCACGTGCTCCTCAAACTGCACCCAGGTTGTCTGAAACTGTGAACCGCCCATCTATCTTGAAGCAAGACGACCTGAAAGAATTTGATGAGCTGGATCAAGAGACAGACGACGGATGGGCAGGTGATTAACTGGTCATTGGTCACAATTAATCTCTTTTTCACATTGGAGTGACTCATTGATTCTTTTCAATCTTCCAGGGGCTCATGAAGAGGTAGACTATACAGAAAAGCTGAAATTCAGCGATGATGAGGATGGGAAGGATACAGACACAGAAGAAAAGAGGTGCTTTTGGTTTTCCAAGTTGCATGTTTTTATAAAGAAGAAAAACCTTGGAGAATTTACTAATACTGGAGCAGACAGAATCTGGAGCAGCTGTGTAGGGCAATCAACTGGCTTCTATCTTCAGCTTATTCACTTAGTTTAAGTTCACATTTACAGAAAATCTGTAAGGTGATCTTACACTGGTCCCCCTCTCCACCCCCAACCCCCCAGTCCCGCTGTTCCTCCACCCCCAAGTCCCACAATCCTGCGTTGGAAGTGTTGGCATGCCGCTTCACTGGTCTGGTATTTTGAAATCCCAGTGGCTTTCTTTCCTCTCCTCGCAGTTCTGACAAATTCTAATTGGTCAGCACCGCCTATGTGACTGTGCTGACCAAATAGAATGCCTCTGGTCCATACTGGCAAAGCAGTACAGAGAGGAGATTAAGCCACGGGGATTTCAAATCCCTGGACCGGTGAAACAACATGCCAGTGTCCAACAGTGGAGACTCACAGGACTCCAATACAGAGCAACCAGGGGGATGGGGAGGAGGTCCAGTGTAAGGTCACCTTACAGATTTTCTGTAAAGGTGAACTTACACTTTACGTTTTGAAAATGAAAGGTAGAAGCTGATTGGTTGCCATACACAGCTGCTTCTTATTCTGGCTATTCCAGTCTTAGTAAATTCCCCTCCTTGTTTGTTTTAGGTATTATGTCCCGTCCTCTGATCTTCATGCTATGATTCTTCAATTGTATCCACAGAGAGACTCCGGTCCCTACTGAAAAGTCACCTGTTCCCCCTCCTCAGAAAATTGTGGAAACCTCTGATACAAGGAAAGCCTCACCCACAGAGGAGAAGCCTCCACTAGTTAAAGCTGCATGGACAGAGGTGTCTCGAGCTCCGGAGCCCTTGCCGGCACCTGCTGCCATTGTTCCTCCTCCTCAGAGGGGACAATCTGCACATCGAGGGCCACCACCAGAGCACAAGGTTAGTCTTTTTGTATATAGGAAAGGTCTAAGGTCCCACTCCAAGAATCATTTTTTAACCAGACTCTATATTGTTATCTGAAAACATATCAACCCCTAATCTATAAAAAGGAAACTTTTTTTTAGTTAGCACATAGCTTGACTTAACATTGATGTGTTTTTTTGTTTTGTTTGTTTTTTTTAACTTGCTGCTATAAACTGCCTATGAACTGGAGTACCTAACAGAAATTCATGTCTGTGGTCAGGAATATATCCTCTGCACAGAATACTTTGCTGAGTGTTTGCAGTTGATTAAAGTAGAACTAAAGTCTGCTGCCTGTGGTCAAGAATATTGCCATATTGTACAAGTAAGCACAGCATATTTAAACATTATGGCAGACTTACATGCCAAAGGTAGCCCTACAACAATTGTGATGTCCCTAATCAATCTGTTATTGCTGCTTCTTACACCACCTTGCACCAGATAATTCAAGATGGCTTAACATTCTTACACTTGGCAGATTTTTTTTTTTACTTTTTTGTTATAAATTTCACCGGAGTCCTGCTTTAAAATGGAACTAAACTTTTAGTGAAAAAAAATTGCAAACAGGTAGCTTTTTATTGCAGAAGAGACATGCTGCCTCCTCTGCAATAAAACTTACCTGCCTGTTCACCTTTTGAGCGTTCAAGAGCTGCGCTTGTGCAGCTCACTAGAACGAAAGGTCAAAGCACATGAGCTCAGTGGTGAGGATCACATTTCAGAGCTGCTGATGTAACACGAATGAAAGTATGGTGTATAAGCCCAAAAGAACAGCGCTGTGAAGTCCGTGATTAAAATCAATGTTTACCTCCCATGGAGGTGTACCTTTATTGATCCAATAATAAAACCGTTGTGAAATTCAACATGCAATACAGTCTATCCCAGGACCGTGCAGTGTAACGTCTGCTCACCTGCGTCCCCAGACCAGGAAGGGATGCTGTTCCTTGGTGTGTGCCAGAGGCAGCCGGACATCACAGTGCTCTGGAAGTGACGTCACTGCGACCGGGCTAGGCAATGATGGAAAGGGAAGGGATGGTGCCATAAAGGGGGAATGTCCGTTCCTGCTCTTCCTCCCTCCCCTTTCCATCATTGCGCGGCCCTTTTGTTCACTTAATTCATAACCGCATATTCTTCATACTTGAAAAAGTGCATGTGCGCGAATCACGTCACGGTTACCTTCCTAGCTTGCGTCTCATGCCCAGGACTCCACTTCCGCCTCCGCCCCGGTCGCAGTGACGTCACTTCCAGAGCGCCGCAATCCCCGACCGCCTCTGGCACACACTGAGGAACAGCATCCCTTCCCGGTCCGGGGACGCAGGTGAGCGGACGTTCCACCACACAGTCCTGGGATAGACTGTATTGCATGTTGATTGATTTTAATCACGGACTTCACAGCGCTGTTCTTTTGGGTATGTGCAGCTCAGCATACATTCTCTGCACAGTGCCAATGTGCAGGGATAAATGACTCCCATGCAGATGAACAGGAGTCATGTCATTCCTGCTGACCAATCAGGAGGCAAGAAACCCTGGGAAAAGATATTAGCGGCCAGCAAAAGATCCAGTGGTCGCATCGTTGGGGCAGATGTGAGTATTTGCTTTAAAGATGGTCATAATTTACTTTTTAAAACTCTAAGAATTCAATTTTTCTACCACTGAATGAAATAAGAGCAGTGTCTGCCTCCATACCTCTCTTAGTAGCTTCACTTCAATTCTTTCATGTTTTATCCCCATTTTAAGGAAAAGCCGTTGGCTCCCTCAGCAGGGACACCTGTAGAAGATGAGGACGAAGCTTGGCGTCAGCGCAGAAAGCAGTCCTCCTCTGAGATCTCCCAGGCAGTGGAGCGTGCTCGAAGGAGGAGAGAAGAGGAGGAGCGCAGGATGGAGGAAGAGAGAAGAGCCGCCTGCGCTGAGAAACTCAAGCGTCTAGACATGAAACGCCGAACTGCACCAGAAGAGGCAGAGTTGGCAGGAAGAAGCGGGGCCGGTGATGTTCCGGAGCCTCCAGCCCAGAATTCCCCTGGTATGATATCATGTTATACAAGCCACGTGTGTACAGATTTGGTGTTGGAAGAAAAAGTATGCATAAAGAGCAATTAGCAAATACTGAAATTTTGGCCATTTGGAACTGTCTTGCACTTACCTGCAAATATTGTAATAGTGCCCTAGGAACCCCAAAGCTGGACGTCTATTAGCTATGTCAGGAGTAAGCAAGTTTTCTTCTTCATCTCCCTGTTGGCCTGTTGCTGTAATGGACTGCCTCACTGGCCAATTAAATGTGGCAGGGCCGGAGTAATGACTCCATTCTCACAAATGTAACCACCCCACCTACAGCCTTACCTTCAGTCTTGTATATCTGTACAGATGCTTCTCCTTTTTACAGAAATTGCTTACTTTAACCACTTCCAGTCCGGACACTTTCCCCCCTTTTTGTCCAGGCCAATTTTCAGCTTTCAGTGCTATCACACTTTGAATGACAATTGCGTGGTCATGCAACACTGTACCCATATGAATTTAGTGTTTTTCTTATACAGAATTTTGCAAATAAATAGTATTTCATCATACATCTTGGACAAAATTTATTCCGTTATATTTTTAGTAAAAAAAAAATAACCCAAATTAGTTTATAACCAAAATTATCATTTTTAAACATATATATATATATATATATAAAATCATTTTATTTATTTATTTTTTTTTTTAAACATACTGTCACCCTAGCAGTACAGTGTCACCATGTTGACACTGTACTACTTGTGGGGGGTGATGAAGATTTTTTTTTTTCCTGGAGGACTCAGCAGGCACCGGATCGCGGTGCAGCGCGCACAAGCAGGGTGCGGGGAGGCCGTTTATATACAACGGCCAGACGGGAGGTGGTTAAAGTCACCGCACACGATGAGCTTTACAGTTTGCTTTAGAAGCTGCAGCATTCCTGTTAAAACCTGCCTCATTTCTTGGCTAGAGGATGTCCAGCATCATTTAGCGCTTTTCTCCCCTGCCTTACTGCCTCTGGAAAACTTCTTTCAATTTAGTAGTCTTATTAGTCTGCTTGTAAATGTAGCTTTCCTTGGATTGCTCACAGGTCCAAACTGACCCATCTACCCATCAAGAAATGTTATTTGCATAAATCTTCCCAAGCGGAGTGCATCAGGGCAGAGGGTTCTGGAAGGAAGTACTCAGGCAGATTATTGTGGTGGTGTCTGGTAGCTATGTATAGCACATTGCTGGCTTCTTCCACCAGCCATGATCTGTCTCCATTACATGGAAAAGCACAGGGACTCAGTGATGATGTCACTGGATCTAAAATAAGATATGCAATTATAACAAAACGTATTACTAGTTGATGAGGGGAAGGTTTATGTTGCATGTAAATATAAAATTAAATATCGTATAGTCACACTAGCCAAATGAGCAAATTCTTTCACCTGTTTCAAACTTAGTAGTGTGTTTTTTTTGTTTTGTTTTTTTCAGTATTTGCCTAAAATCACTTCTAATTTCCTTGTAGTGGTGGAACCAGTGGCAGCTCCTGAGCCTCCTCCGCAGCCCACAGTAGCGCAACCACAGGCTGAAGTTCCCCAGGTGAAAGGTGAACCAAGCCCACCTCCACGACCAGAGCCTAAACAAGAGCCGATACCAACTGTGAGCCGCCCGCCAGTTACAGGACCTTCCCAGGGAGGATACAACAAGTTTCAGAAGAGTTTGCCACCTCGCTTCCAGCGTCAGCAGCAGGTAGTAGGAGAGGAAGTTTCACTTTCAAAGTGTCAGTTAAAAAATCCCTTTTTTCTCTCCCCCTGCTGCACATCGTTGTGCCTCTTTGTCAGAGGAGTTCCCTATGAAGTAAGCAGAGAGGGTTTGTCCAGCTCAGATTGGAGACATCCTAAGACAGACCTAAGCAAATAGCGGCCCCAGGGTAACATCTGACCTTTCTGCTGTCCCTCTCCAGCCCTTAAGGCCTCCACTGTCCGCATGCCTCTCTCTGAACCTACAGGCTTCCTCAGAGCAAACTGGCTCAGAGGGGTACGCTGATAGATGTCTATGTGGAGAGCTGCAAGAACTGGCAGGAGAAAGCATGAGGAGCTGATCCGTGCAGCAGGAAGGTTCAGTTCTGCTGGGAGAATGTTGCCTAAGAGATGTCCTGACGCTCTTCCGCCACCCTGCTACGCGGCTAAGTTCTTCTTATGTTTGCGCCTGCACTCTGCAAGCCCAAGGAGCCATACACCTGTTCTTCACTCCAGGTCAGGATCTGCGGAAATCCCTGTGATACTGATCTCAGGCTCTCTCCTTCCAGTCACACTGCTTTTCAGAGGGCATTTGGTGCCTCCTCGTATCTGATTTAACCTTACAATGCTGTACTACTGCGCTGCAATCATGTGCATTGTACACGTTTGCAGCTCGGCCCTGTTGTTAAAAATGAAATTAACTCTGCAGCCGTGGCATGTGAAAAGCCTTTGTCTGGCTGGTATTTTACAGTTTGAGTGGGCAGCCGGGATGGTAGAAACATATCTCAGGCGCCAATTTTTACCACTCCCTGATCTGAGAGAGACCTGTTTCGTGAGCAGTCATACCTATTATTTCTAGCGCCAGGTGTTTGTTTTCTATATATTTATGTACTCACAGACCTTCCCAGGTCCTGAATTATGTTGAGCAGAATTATGTTCGGCCCTCCACAAAAGTCCCAGTTTCTCATGTGGCCCCTTGGGAAAATGAATTGCCCACCCCTGCCTTAAGTGTTTGCATTTGTTCCTCATAGGGCCATAGTATCTCATAGCAAGAAACAATAAGCACTTTTACATACAAGTTGTATTATTATAGAAACTTTTTTAGGCGTAAAATAAGGAATAGGTGTCTGCATATAGCGTCATTGGCCTCCCAAACCTTCTGGTCATGGCTGATCTGTGCAGATACTTGCCTGCCCTTTCCTACCTCCTGCATGTTAGTTGTTTACTAGCCAGTTGGGCTGCCCTTAATAGTGATAGGCAGGTAGGATTGTGAGTGGGATGAGGGGGCTTTTCTTCAAGCTACAACACTATCTGAGTTGGTTTGAGATTTGCCTGTCAGCAAAAAGTGGTTTAGGAGATTGCTGCAGCTGTGTTCTACTTCTAGGTACCCGTACTTCATCCTTCCCTGTAGAAGGGATGCAGTGGTGTCCTTACTCCAGACCCTGACTAAACAGTGAAAGAACAGCAGAACACTGATAAGATCATCTGTCTGCTCACTATTAGCACGGCTCTTGTCAGTACACATTTGCTCGAACTATCGGTACTACAGTACAGGAAACTGCAAAAGGCTGTTATCGTGTTGGATTGTGATACTTGCCCTAGTTGCATTTAAAAAAAAATTGAAAGTTTACTAACAAGTAGCACAACAGAAGGAAATCATAGCATTGTTTGCTTTCTGATTGTTGTGTTTTTTTGTATGTGTATTAGGAGCAGCTGATGAAGCAGTGGCAGCAGAACAGAGTGCCCACACCTCCCTCCCCTGCTGGACCTCCTCCATCACAACCTCTATCAGCAGCTGCATCACAGCCTCCACAGAAAACACTCTACGGAGGAGGGTCAATGGGAAGGACTACTCCCGTGGCCACCCCGCAACAACAACCACCTGCCCCACTGCCACCACCTCATGTCAGCTATGACCCTCGATGGGTGATGGTTCCTCCTTTCATTGATCCACGCATCATTCAAGGGAGACCCATGGATTATTACCCTCCCACAGCGGGGGTCCATCCTTCAGGTGAGAAATGGTAGATCATAAATAGAATTGTTCAGATCTAAACCCCAAGGGCCCCCTTCACACCAGTGTGCATGAACATTAGGGCTTATCCTTTTAATTATGTATGTTTGCTTTTATTGTGTGCTTTTCTGCATTTTAAGGGTCATTAACACAAACACAAAATTATGGATTTCTCCTTGAAATGCATGAAAAATGCAAGGCTGAAGTTCTACCTTAAATGTATTTGGAAGCACTAAGGGACTTCTTGTCCAGATAATTAGTCTGAGGCTTAAAGCAGAGCTGTAAACTGTTTACCTGCCAAATGATTTGTACTTCTGTTCAGACACTTATGTTATTAACAAACCCCATAGGTAGGTAGAAGGTGACCTTCAGCTAGCGGGTGACTACTACTTTGTGTCTCCCTTCCTCCAGTTTGCTCTTCATCCTCACCCCTATGATGTATTGCTGTCCTTGTTTCTCCTTTAAATGCTGTACACACCTCTGTTTTCCGACCCACAGGGATTAGATCAGGGGTCTTGAATTAAAATTTGTGGAGGTTCAGTTGGTAAAGTTTTCTTCCAGCAGAGGTCTGACTCTCACTTCACTACCGCCTTTTACATCAGTCACCCCTGTATATCCGTGTCTTGCCATCTTTACATGGCTGTCCCCAGCCCCTCCTTCACATCACAACCCCCCTCAACATCATAGCCCCCCCCCCCTTTACATCAGTGTCCACAGTTCCCCTTTATATCACATCACAGTCCCCCTTTTGAAGCACTCAGTGTCCTCAATTCCCCTTCACATCTCCATGCCCCCTTTACACACTGCAATGTTCCCTTACACATCACCGTGCCCCCTTTACACATCACCGTGCCCCCTTTACACATCACCGTGCCCCCTTTACACACCGCAATGTTCCTTTACACACCGCAACGTTCCTTTACACATCACCATGCCCCCTTCACACACCGCAATGTTCCTTTACACATCACCATGCCCCCTTCACACACCGCAGTGTTCCTTTACACATCACCATACCCCCTTTACACACCGCAATGTTCCTTTACACATCACCATGCCCCCTTTACACACCGCAGTGTTCCTTTACACATCACCATACCCCCTTTACACACCGCAATGTTCCTTTACACATAACCATGCCCCCTTTACACACCGCAGTGTTCCTTTACACATCACCATGCCCCCTTCACACACCGCAATGTTCCTTTACACATCACCATGCCCCCTTTACACACCGCAATGTTCCTTTACACATCACCATGCCCCCTTTACACACCGCAGTGTTCCTTTACACATCACCATGCCACCTTTACACACCGCAATGTTCCCTTACACATCACCATGCCCCTCTCAGTGCCCCCTTTACACATCACCATGCCCCTTGCAGTCACAGCCATCCTCTCCTTTATCCCAGGGCCCCTTTCATTTGCAGCCTCTCCTGCACAGTCCTACCAGGGCAGAGACCCATAGCAGATGGGTGTTCTCTCTCAGGTCTCTCTCCCAGCTGCTGCTATCATACTCACAGCAGGCAGGGGCAACAGGTGCTGCAGACCGGGACAGGGCTTGTGTTAACAAGCAGGTCATTTCTGGCTTGTTAATGTGAAAAGATTTCCATTCTCTGCAGATCTGCAGCACTTCCCACCCATGCCTGCTGTGAGTATGATAGCGGCAGCTGGACAGGAGACCCGAGGGAAAACACCCAGGCTGATAAATGGCAGGGCTGCGGTCTGTACAGGATTGTTGCTTGGTCCAGGTCCAGACCGTGGTCTGCCATTTAGTGAACCCTGGATTAGAATGACTATATTGTACCAAGCAGTAAAGCCCAAAACACTCAAAGTACATGCTGGCTTTTTAGTATATTTTAGCCAAATACATTAAAACATGAAAAACTTTGATTGGGATAGAAAGGAGGACCTCCGTAAAGTGTTTATTGCTTACACATACAGCTGTAAAATCCTGCCAGGTTCCAAACCTTTCCCACTATATAACAAGAGGAAAACATTTTGGCTTCTTTATTTTGGGAGTGAATACTAGTCTACATCGGCAGCAGGGCCTGTTATATAATGTGCCACCAATTTATTATGGCTTATTGAATTCTTTTATTTAGGACTGATGTCCCGGGAACGATCAGACAGCGGAGGGTCAGGATCAGATGGATATGAGCGGCATCCTTCACTAATGAGAGAGCGAGGGACTCCTCCAGCAGACTCCAAAGTAATGTGGGGCAGTGAAATGTACAATCCTGCTGAAGCACGCCCAATTGCATCACCACTACGACCGAGTGCTGAAGAGGAGGAGCGGGATTTGAGGTAGGTGGTGGAGCTGTTGTCATCTACTTGGAGATTTTTTTTTTTGTGGTGAGGAGGTGATCTTTGTGCACTTGTTTTAACTTGGTGTTCCGCTAATGGCTTCCATGTTGAAGTTTAATTGAAGCCCAAGTTCTTTTTCACATGTTCTGTAGAATATTTGCTCAAGTCTTTGCTATATGTTTTTTAAACCTGAAGTCTAGCAGAATTGTATGATAGAAGCTTGTCTTCTATCATTTTAACTGAATGTGCAGTATATGTAATATATTATTAGAGAAAGGGTGACCAGACCTATTGACATTATCGGGTGATATTGCTCTGCTTGTCATTTAAAACATGGTAGAGCTTCCTTGAAATCAAAACTAGCTGTATGTCTTACTTTCATTACAAATCCAAAAAGGGTTTTATTTCTCTTTCTAGAATATTGGCCATCCAAATCCTCTTTCCTCTGGGCAATCTGTGCACCTAGAAAACCTGAATTACATCACAGATACATCCTATGTAACAGAGTCACTGATTTAAAACTGCATACAGCTGTAGGAGCCTTTTTAAAGCTGAAGGCTTTAGCATATCTTACTTTCATTGTAAATCAGAAAAAATTGAGGTTTCTCCCAGGATTCTCTGTGGAATAGCAGACCTCTGGTGTTCTATGCCCTGCCTCTAGGAGTTTGGACACTAGACTGAGGCAGAAAGGGATATCTCCTATCTGTGGGCTTTACCTTTCTAAACAGGCTGTAAGAGCTCTGTTTTAGCTTAGGCTAGGCATAGGTTACTTTAACAGCATATTGTTTTCTTTAAAATATCAAACATGTCATGCTTACCTGCTCTTTGAAGTGGTTTTGCACCGAACTGTCCCGATCTCCCTTTTCTTGGGTCTCTTGCCGGAGCTTCTGGCCCATGCCAAGTGCCCCCACAGCAGACAGCTTGCTATGGGGGCACCCAAGCAAGCTTACACCTGAGCGGCTGCTCTCTGTGTCCATTCACACACAGAGGCAGATCAGCATCACCTCCCGCTCTCGCCCTATTGGCTTTTACTGGCTGTGATTGGACAATAACTACAGGAGCCAATGGCTTCCGCTGCTGTTTCAGCCAGTGAGGAGGAAGAGACCCGGGACAACCAAGGCTCTTGTGCACATCCCTGGATCAAGAGGGTGCTCAAGTAAGCATTGGGGGGGCTGCTGCCAACTAAAGGTTTTTCTATCTTCATGCATAGAAGGCATGAAGGTAAGAAACCTTGAGCCTTCATAACCACTTTAGGCAAAAATGTCTGTATTTTTCTTGCACATTTTCCATGTGCTGCTTTTGAAATCTGTATAGCCAAAAACACGCATCGATCCACCTAAAACAAAGCACCTGTAGTGTTTTCCTAGATGCCAGAAAATATAGTGCACATGTGTGAATCAGGCCCATAGAACAAAATGGAAATTTCTTCTTCTATGTAGTCACACATTGCTTGACAGTCACACAGGTGAAACGGAGACTTGGTGTCCTAAGAGGTAGTATCTCTCCCCCAAGCATGTTGGTTCATGCATCTCACTGCAGCTGCTAGTAGAGTCTCAACAGACACCCAGCAGCCTAATTTTACAGTAATTTAAAGGCCACACATAGTTACATAGTTAGTCTGGCTGAAAATAGACAAAAGTCCATCCAGTTCAACCATTAAAAAATGAAATCTAACATTTTTTATAATATGAATTATGAGTATAGAAAAAAATACCTTTTAATTTGGGTTTCTTTCTAATCCATTAAAGGCCACAGGAAATCTTAACCATACAGCTGCCTATGGGAGGATTGGACAGCTTTTTCCTAGTGTCTTAGGAGGATGGCTGTCCTTATTGTACATCCCAAACAGGTTATCATCACCCTTCCTCCCAAAAGGAGTGCTTTGTGCCTAGATAACAGATTGAAAGGTCTGAGTTTTGTCACTTTGTCAGAGGGTCGTATCTAGAGCTGTGTAAATACTGACTTTCAGAAAGTTGGTGTCTGCGAAGAAGGTTTTTGGGAACCAGTCTGCTAGAATACATGTGTAGATTAGGGTTCCCTGAGATCCCCGCTACCTAAATCTTAGATCATTGTGTATGGCATAGCTACATGTTTACTATAATGTTGTTTTATGGTCTGAAAATGTGTGGCTGGTTGTAATTTTTTATTTTTTTAATTCTAGGAGTGAGGCTCAAACCGTTCGTTCTGTCGCTCCCCAGCAGGCACAGCCTCCATCATACTTGGGAACCTTCTCTTCTTACCAAGAAACTACTGTTGCACCAACCCAACAACCACACGCAGGGCATCGCTACCCTGGGGAAGAGCAGCGCTCTTGGCATCAGCAGCATAACCACACTGGGGGTTCCCAAGTACCACAGCAACCTATTGCACAGAGGCGTTCAGAATCTGCTCCTTCTCAACCACCTCCATTGTCTGTCCCCTCATCGCAGCAACACAGGACTGATGATGAACCGGCTATGCTCCGGAGGGAAGCTGCTGCTCCACCTTCACAGCCAGATAACCCATCCACACACTCGTCCACTCGTCCGGAAGTCGGCAGTGGGCGTCCAAAGGAGGAAAGGAAGGAAATGGCCAAAGAGGAACCAAAGTTTGAAAAACCACCTACAAAGCCTGAGTACCATAGACCACCTCCTCGCCGGGAGTCCAAGACTGAAACTCGTTGGGGACCTAGACCTGGAGAAGGAGGGAAGCGAAGACAAGAGGAGTCCTTTGGTATGGGAGGAGTGCTAAACCAGGCTCCTGCTCAGCGGCGGGCAGGTCCTATCAAGAAGGGTGGCAGACGAGAGGAGGTTGTGCCCAAAGAGCATCAAGATGCTAAGGTCAGTCAACCTCTTCCTGTAGTATCTGAGCCACAGAAACCTAGACAAGCTAACCACACCAGCAGGGAGGTTGAACAGATAACAGGTTCGCCTTCAAGGCGAAGAAAAGAGACTATAATTGCTCCACCTCGGAGCTCTCCTGCAATGGTTTCAGCCCCTAGAGGCCGTGGCAGAGGAGAATACTTTTCAAGAGGAAGAGGCTTTCGGGGGGCCTACGGTGGCCGAGGTCGGGGTGGCAGAGGCAGAAGTCGCGAATTTCGTGGTGGGTACAGAAGAGACAGCCCTTTCTACAGAGACGATGGGGATGCAGACCATAAACCTGCACCCGGATCCGGGGGACGGGAGCGGAATACCAGTGAAACACGCAGTGAGGGTTCAGAGTATGAAGAAGTTCCTAAAAGGAGGAGGCAGCGTGGCTCTGAAACTGGTAGTGAGACGGAGCCAATCCCTTCTGAGAAAGATCCTGGGAAAGGTGGATCTTCTGTGCAGCAGCAAACAGAGATATTGTCTACTGGCAACCCAAGGCACCAAGAAAAAGGCAGAGATTCTGGTAGGGGGCGCACTTTCACACCAAGGGGTGTGCCTTCAAGAAGAGGTAGAGGAGGTGGAAATTCATTGTCTATGACCTGGAGTGCGAACCCAAAGCAGCAGCATCAGCAGTCAGCACCTCCGGCTCCTCTTGTGCAGCCACCACCACCTCCACCTCACAAAATAGAGAGGAAAAATGACAAAGTGATTGTGGCTGTAAGTCCTCCAGCACCCAATGAGGAACGGGTTCCACCTCCGCCTAGGAGACGAAGACATGGAAGGGCTCAGCAGCAGGACAAACCACCTCGTTTCCGGAGACTAAAGCAAGAGAGGGAGAATGCTGCCCGAGCAGGAAATGGGGGAGGCCCACCGCCACCTCCGCAACAGTTATCAACACAAGAGCACCATCAGCGCTCATCACAGCCTGAAGAAGAACGTGTCATGATCCGCCGTGGACATAAATCTCCTGATCCATGTAACGCCAACTCCGATCAGGCCAATGAGGAATGGGAGACTGCATCTGAAAGCAGTGACTTTACAGAAAAGAAAGATAGGGCAGATATTCCTGTCCAAAATGGAGTAGCCAGTCCAACTTCCACTGGAGGACGAGATCAAAGGAAAGATCTTTCAAAAAGGAGCTTCTCTAGCCAGAGGCCGGTCATGGAGAGGCAGAATCGCAGACCTCTGCATCCTGGTGGACAGAGACCAAGTCGGGGAGGAGGAGGAGGAGGTGGTGGTAGCGGTAGGAGTGGAGAGAAGAGAAGCTGGCCCTCTCCAAGAAACAGAGGGTGAGTCACTATTGTGTTACTCAGTATCCCTGTTTTTCCTAAATATATACTATGTTCTCTGTGTTTTTATACTGTCATTTTTATCATCTCAGCGGCAGGAGCCATGACGATCGTCCTTCACAGTCTCTAACAATTCCTCATCCGCCTCCCAATACAAGTGTGGTCTATCGTGTTGATCGTGTGATTCACAGTGATCCTGCCGGCATACAACAGGCACTTAGTGAGCTAGGACAGAAGCATGTAAAATCAGTGTCCACCAGTCAAAATGTAGAACTGCCAAGTGGTCGATGTCCAGCACGAGGAGGTAAGCACAGTATGTTTAACCATTAGCCGCCCGGCCTATAGCCGTTTGGCAGCAGCAAAAATGCTTCACCTTTCCGGGTGCACGCCAATTGGCGTGCTCCTGCACATGCGCGGTTGCAGAGCCGCGCAGCGGCGCGATCTGTCACCGGCCGTGTACCTCGGACACGGCCGATGACAGATCTGATACCGGCCCCGTTGCCGGTACCATGTGACCTGCTGTGACCAATCACAGCAGGTCACATGACAGTTGTATACAATGGATGGCTTCATTCATGCCATCCATTGTATACTAGTGCCTAGCTGTGAATGGTCACAGCAGGTCACATGCACATGTCATGTGATTAGCTGTGGCCAAATCACAGTTAAGCACAAAAAAAAAAAAAAACCTGAATGAATCGATTTCATTCTGGTAAATGCTTGCTTATAGCAAAGTAATTCTTTGCTATAAGCAAATTGTGTAAAAAAAAAAAAATACTGATCACTTCTCCAAAGTAGTACAATGTTACTATGGT
The DNA here is from genome assembly GCF_062004578.1 of Staurois parvus. Taxonomy (NCBI): domain Eukaryota; kingdom Metazoa; phylum Chordata; class Amphibia; order Anura; family Ranidae; genus Staurois; species Staurois parvus. The sequence goes on from NW_028318929.1 coordinate 3,633,431, forward strand.
AACGTACTACTTTGGTCATAGTGAAATATGAAAAAAAAATCTTAAAAAAAAGTAATAAATTAAAAATAATAAAAACAAATTTAAAAAAAAATATATTTTTTTTTTCATACTGTCACCAGTCAGTGTCCCTGTTCACCGCTATGCCAGTTATATGATGACGCTGTACTGCACTGGTGACAGTATGTAAAAAAAAAATAGTGAAAATAATTTTTTTAATTTCCCAAAAAATTATGACAAAAAAAATACAACTTCAAAAAACTCTCCATGCCTCTTATGAAGTATGTCAGACTGTCTACTCTGCAAAAAGGGGTCATTTGGGGGATATCTGTACTGTTCTGACATTTTTGGACCTCAAGAAATTAGATTGGCTGTCAGTACTTCAGGATTGATCAATATTCAGATCTATACCATAGTTTGTGAACTCTATAACTTTCCTACAGACTAAAAAATACATCCTAATTTGGGTTATTTTCACCAAAGACATGTAGCAGAATACATCTCGGCCTAAATTTATGAAGAACAATTATTTATTTTCAAACTTTTATAACAGAAAGAAAGAATGTGTTTTTTTTCAAAATTTTCAGTCTTTTTTTGTTTAGCAAAAAATAAAAACCCCAGTGGCGATTAAATACCACCAAAAGAAAGCTCTAGTTGTGTGAAGAAAATGATAAAATTTTAGTTTGGGTACAATGTTGTATGACCGCGCAATTGTCATTCAAAGTGTGAGAGCGCTGAAACCTGAAAAATGGCCTGGGCAGGAAGGGGGAAAATTGCCCGGTATTGAATTGGTTAAAAAGTGAATAAAAAACATTGAAATACAACATCACCTGACCTCACAAATGCCCTAAAGGCTGAATGGGCACAATTCCCACAGACAATCCAAAATCTTGTGGCAAGCATCCGAAGAAAAGGGAATGTTCTTATAGCTGGGAATTGGGGGCCAATACCAAATATTCCAGGATTTTGGAATGGAATGTCCAACAAGCTCACATTTGTGTGATCATCAGGTGTCTGCAAACTTTTTACCTTTTTTTTAGTGTATCATCATTTGACTTTGTAATAGCTGGGTGCAGCTAGGAATTGTGATCGGGGGCATCTCCCCACTGGGGTTACATATCCAGCGTGCGACAGCAACATGGTAAAACTGAAGTCTGTTTTGGGTGGAGTTGGCCTTTAATGGCAGTCTAATTAAATAAGTCAGTTGTAGAAATAAAGTGAAGTCTGCAGTATTGTTTTTAAATGTGAAATGTGTTCATAATAACAGCAAGGACTGCCACTTCTCTGAAAAGCAATCCATGCTCAGATCGCTTTTGAGAGGCATTTTCCAGGCAGTGAAGAGGCAGTATGTCACCACCTCAACACCTGTTTTAGCCACCTAAATGCAGCATCACTGCGCTGCAACCACACAGTTGCGGGGCAGTTTCTGTGCAGCCCCATTCACCAGGGGGTATCCTTCCAGCCACGTCCACAGCATGTGTTTAACCTTGGCTGCTGTCCCTACAGCTCAAGGGGGAGAAATTGGGTGGTAAAAACGGCTCAACTTCATGGTTTTATCCCCTCCCGCCTCACATGTGAATGAACTCTGGTTCACATCTGGTGTGGCTGCGTGCTGCATTAAGGGCTGCGTGCTGCATTTAGGGCAGCCCTTTCATTTCAATGGACACAGGCAAAGTAGTTCTGAAACCCCTTGTTAAAATCACGTTCCACTGAGAAGGCACTGTTTGCCACTGCATAGAGGTACCAGAGAATTGGTGAGAATTTTGCATGTGTTCTGCGACACACAGTAATGTGAAACAAGTGTTAGACTTGGGTGCCTTGAGACTGAAAATACTCTTCAAGGGTGCCTTGACTGGAAAAAAGTTGAGAAACACTGCCTTAGGTGATCTCACACTGCACATATACAGCTTTGAGGCTGCAGAACAGGTGTGCCTAGGCAAAGCTGCATGTCAGAGTGCACTGCTATTTTTCAGGAGGAATCCAAGACAGAAATTGGATTGCAATAAATTAACTTTTTGAGTTGAGGGTCACTTTAAAAGGTATAGTTGCAATGAGAGATTCAGGCTAGTTGCACTGACAGATCCCATTTAACAGCGACTCCATATACACTGTGGGCAGGTTCACACCAGAACGCGATGCAGGAAAGTTGTGTTCCATGCTCGTTTCTTGCACTGAATTCAAACGCACTGCTCTTGTGATCTGCATGTGGGTGCCAGTGTATTGGTAACGGCACTCAAACACAGATTATAAATGCAATGCAGCAACGCAAGCACTACTTTTTCCGCAATCTGAATGGGCTGCAAAACGCACTGCACAGGAACATGTGAGAATGTGCATATTCCCATGCAATCTTGCTGTGAACCAGCCTTGTGCTGATCACATGCACCCTCCCAAGGAAAAAAAAAACAACAAAAAACCTCAACAATATGCACCAGACTGAGCATGTGCAGAGTGACTCCACACGATATGTGTTATCAGGAGATAAGGGGGGCACTGGAAGAAGGGGAGGATGAGAGAAGACAGGATCAAATAGCCTTTTTACACAATGAGGATTAACTCCTTAGGTTCCACAATGAGTATAACAAGCATGCTTTACTGCATATACAGACTGCAACTGCTCAAGAATTTTCTTTGTATTGCCTCATAAAACATTCCCAGTTGTCTTCTTTATTCAGCCCTAAATTTCTTTTCATTAGTTTCAGTGTATATATTTTTTTCTTTTACTATGATCACATAGATGACAGAGGGAAGCTCGTTCGTCACTACCCAGTGGAGCCATGGATGAACTCTTATGAAGACCATATTCATACTGAGGTAACAATACAAACATGGGCGGCATTGATGTCATTGTAAAAAATGTTTGTTGCATTGACGAATATTATGCGATCAATACGAACCTTTTCTTTTCCTCCTTTTACTTTCAGATGAGCCAGTCGGACAGTGGCGTTGATCTGAGTAGTGATTCACAGCTCTCTTCCAGTAGTTGTAGTCAGCGCAGCTCTCCTGATGGTGGTATGAAGCCTGAAATGGGCAAGAGAGCAGTGCGCCCAGGATCCTCCGTTCCTCCTCCGCATGGACACATTCTGGTAAATACAAGACCATTGAGTGTTCTGCAACCGTACTTACCTCTTTGCTGCGCTATTTGCAAAATGAACGGAGTTTTAAAAGAAACTTGAAGGTTCTGGTTTCTGACAATGCAGCATGAAGATGCTAGTTGCCTCTTCATGATGCTGGCCATGTTGGGTCAGTACATTGAGCCGTTGACCTGTGTAAATGAACCTCCCTGGAGGTATTCCTGAGTGTAGCTCGGGGTAAAGTTTCAGTACCACAAGCAGTAACCCCGAGCTACACTCGGGAATACCTTGCAGCGCTGCTCTGGGATCCCTTCTGCACTTACCTTGTCCTGCGCTCCCGCGATGTCCCTCCTGCAGTGTCCCCTGTAATGTCCTCCGGCCGATGCCAGCATCTGTCTTCCGGGTTCTGTTCCCTGCGATGTCGGGATGTACGGGGGACGGAACTGGCGGGAAATTTGAACATTTTAAAAGTGACATTCACTAAATTCACTAAAATCACATAGTAAAACATTACTGTATGAAACATTTCACATACGTTTTGTCCCGAGTGCTTTGTCCTGTGCCCTGCCTACATTTTGTCTGTTCTTTCTGCCTGGAAACTGAGAAACGTCCATGGCGTCCAAAAAGCGTCCCTTTAGGTCAAAATCGGTTTTAGACCGGCTAGAGAACAGCGATAGTAAATCAGAACCACTTGCAGAATTGAGTGATAATGATTCGTGGGGGAAATTCATCATCAGACACTGAAAACGATTTTGCGACTTTGCTCAGCGATGTGCGAACTTGGCGCTATAATTCAAATTTCAGTGTTTTTGGTTTGATATATTATTTTATTGAATTAAATTTATTATTATTATATTATTTATGATTATTTATTAAATTATAATTTATGATTTCGTGTTTCAAATTTTAACATACCCGGAATGTTTACTAGACTCTTGTTTGGACAGATTTCAGTGAGTTATTCCTAAAAATTACAGGCCTACAATAAAAAAAACTACATATTTCCATGCAAAAAAATTTACAGCTTTGAGCACAGAAATACTGACATAATCAGACAGCTAGGGAGGTTAAGGATCTGAACTTTCCTGTTCTGCATGCTTACTGCAGGTCAGTGAGCCAGACTGGGCAAAGCAACAGGTCAGCGTAGGTACCTGGGAGGTCAACAGTGGTCTCTAAATACGGGTGTAATGTAACCACTTGAGATTGGGAAGGTTTTACCCCCTTCATGACCTGGGCATTTTTTGCTATTCCGCACTATCCTACTGGCAATTGCTCAGTCATGCAACACTGTGCCCAAATTAAATTTGTATCAATTTTTTCACACAAATAAAGCTTTCTGTTATGGTATTTGATCACCACTGGGTTTTTCTTTTTTATTATGTAACGGAAAAAAGACAAAAAATTTTGAGTAAAGATATTTTATACTTAATAAAATTAAATTTCTTTATAAATTTAGTCCACAATGTATTATGCTACACGGCAAAAATCCCAATAAGTGTAATTAATTTTGTGTGAAAGTTACAGCATCTACAAACTATGGTATAGATACTGGAATTTACACAGCTATAGACACTATAGTATATAGTAATGGCGGTGATGAGTGACTTTAGTGTGACTTCATAGTGTGGCAGGCAATCTGGCGTTAACAGACACTGGCTGACAGTGACACAAACTGACTGACATTGACATAGTTAGTGACACCAATACAGTGATCAGTGATAATACTGTACTAATGACACTGGCTGGGAAAGGGTTAACATCGGGGCAAATCAATGGGTTAGCTGTGTGCCTACCAGGTGTAATGTGCTTTTACTGACAGATCTGGCTGCTTTTTCTCCCTGGGGCTGGGGTTCCAAATGAAAAGAAGATGGGGGGAGGTGCCACCTATGTGCAATATTGAAATTAGGTGTTTATTCACAGAAGATTAAAAGACACTCACAAGATGTGTGATATTTGATCGCTCATCAAAAGATAGTATGGCATGGGCTGCTCACTCCTATCCTGCAGGCTCCACTGCCGTAATCCAGATGCTTAGATGGAACTACAAGGCCACGGTCTTCTGTTTTCTAGTTACTAATAGCAATACAGCCCCAGGCCTGTAGAAGGAGCAGGAGGCTTCAAGCACATAGCCTGTCAGTTGTTTTCCGATGATGTCATGTGTTCCACGATGGTTCCGGTGGACTTCCTGATGTACACAGGGCGTCCTAGCCCCTTCAGTTCCATCTAAGCATCTGTTCTGCGGCGGCAGAGCCTGCAGGATAGGAGTGACCAGCCAATGCCTTACTGGCCTTTATAAGTGAATTTATATCACACATCTTGTGAGTGTCTTTTAATCTTTTGTGAATAAACGCCTAATTTCAATACTGCACTTAGGTAGCCACACACACACACAGCCAGACTCATAGGATGGCTGCTGCTGGTACCGGTGCTGATGATCATTATTAATATGGACTTTTGGATTATGAAGGACAATTTTCATTTTTAGTGCACACAAAGTTTCGACATATGCAAGCTGATCACTGACCCCCTGTGTGTCAGAACGTATTTACCTAGTTACAGAAGACCGTTTTCTCCTTTGTTCATTGAGGAACACAGCACCCTAGGTTTGCACATGTATTTGGGTATATTCCTATCTATGGGATGAGGGTTCTGCCCCTGTAGTGTCTTTACCCCTGTACCTGTTGATTATTTGTCTGCTGTTCCTCAGATGTTCCTAAACTACTCTTAACAAATCTTTGCCATGTGTTTATAGTTAGCAGGAATGCCTCCTGATCCAATCGGGATGGAGCGTGCCCAGAAACCTGCATCAGAATGTCCACGAGGACCCAGCACACCCTCTTCTCTCTGCTCGGCTCCTCAGTCTCCAAATCCTAAGGTAGGGACTAAAATATTTACGTTGCTATTTATAAATTGCCCCAGTTTCTTGTGCACTGGCCTGATTCCCCATATGGAAGAAAAATATATTTAAAATATATGTTAAAAATATTCTTCCAAAATATATTGACGTATATTTGAAATGCTACAATTTTAACACACACACACACGAATGTGTTTTTATTACAAAGTATATGAAAAATAATTTTAAAAGTACATTTCAAATATACTGTGTGTCTTTAAAAATACAATTCTAAATTTTTGGAATGCATTTACGAATCTATGTAAAAATGACTTTTTTTTATATGTTTAAACAAATCTGAAGAATATAATTAAAAATATATATATATAAAAAAAGCAACATTATATATATATATATATATATATATATATATATATATATATATATATATATATAAAATAAAATATATGAAAAACATTTTTACAAATATTTTCTTCATATTTTTTTTTAACATATAAAAAAGTCATTTAACATATATGTGCAAATGCATTCCAAAAATGTAGATTTGTATTTTTAAAGACACAGTATATTTGAAATGTATATATACTTTGTAATATTTCAACATGCAGTGTTTGTGTGTGTGTGTATGTATGTATATGTATGTATGTGTGTATATATATATGTGTGTGTGTGTGTGTGTGTGTGTGTGTGTGTATGTATGTGTGTATATGTATATATATATATATATATATGTGTGTGTGTGTGTATATATATATATATATATATATATATATATATATATATATAGAATATGGCCACAATTTTAGCATTTCAAATATATGTCAATATATTTGGGAAGAATATTTTTAAAATATATTTTTCTTCCACGTGGCGCACCTCCTAAGGTCTGTGCCATGTGCCTGACTTCATCTCCTTTTTATCTGACCTGCAATTTCTTATTTCTTGGCACATCAAAAGGACCAGCGTGCTCCCGCTGAAGGTGCCAAGCATGGCAGACACACACAAGGCACTGCAAGCCGGTATTCTGGCATGGTAAGTCTTTAAGGATTTTGCTGTGACCTGTTGCTCTTGTAATATTGCTGTTCCTCTTGTCCCCTGGCATCTCATGTGTTTAGACCTGTAGTGGCAAAAAATTACCAAAACTATTGATGAATAGTAGACCACCTGAGGCCAGATTGTACTGTACATGTTACAGTATGCCTGCAGACAGCTCTCCTGGACTTTTATGGTTCTCATGCAGCCGTTTACCTTCTATCAGGATTTGCACTAACAATGCTTTACATTTATTGGCTTAGTGCTGTATTGTGAGCTGGGGAGGTGGTTCCTCTGCTATCCCAAACATTAGGGGAATCTCAGAAGGATCCAGCCATGCTGTCTGTTTTACAGCCTACTTACATTTCCCATTTTATGTTTCAGTTATTTCAGCATATTCCTCCCCTTTGCAGCCTAAAGTGTAACTAAAGGCAAAATTGTTTAATTTTTTTTTTTTTTTTTTAATTTTGAATAGAGTAAGGGAGGGTTATAATCCCCATCAGTTTTTTGTTTTTCCATCTTTGTCCCTTTGGGGATATTTCCCTTCACTTCCTGTCCATAACCAAAAAAAGGAAGTGAGGGAATCCTGGAGTGTCACCAAAACTAATGTCCCCATTGGAAGACTTCCCGTCCATTAGTGTTTTGATGTAAACCCAAAATTTGGGAATTTTTTTCACTTTCAATGGCAATGGTAAACAGGACAAATAGGGAGAGTGAAGCTCCCTAACAGGAGTACAGACAGCAATAAAAACTGACAGGGGTTCTGATCACCATTACAGTTTACATAAGCTAGTTTTCTGAGCCTCCCCTGCTTGGTAAGCTGTATATCCTGATTACATTTTTTTTTTATGTTGAGGTTTATAGACCACAATCTTTACCATTGTGCGAAATGTTCTGTTGCATTTTGAATGTACATTTTTTTTCCTAATTCTGCTAATAAGCTCTTTTGTATAGGAAAAACACACAGGTATTCTAATTCCTCTCCATTCGAAACAAAACTAAAAATATCACTTTTGCCTTTAGTTAAATTTTTAATAATATTTTTGACTTTCCTCCTCAAAAGTTCCCTGTTAACTTGCAGACTGGCCCCTCCACTCAGTCCTGGGATCTCCAAGCGCATTCAACCTCCACTGGCCCCTCCATGGATCCTCTGCAGATCAGCCAGTCCCCTGCTCTGTCTGAGGGGGCGAGATCTCAGCTGCCAGGTATGTGTTTGCAGAAAGCTTTTAATCCTGCCTTATGCAATACAAACGTTCTTGTAGGTATTATATGCACTAGGATGGCCAAACGTTTGTATACACCTGTCAGGGGGATCTCGTCAGATGGCCATTGTATTCCTATGGACCTGCAGGTATAAACGGACTTGTTTTTACACCTGCCTATCTCCAATCCATCCATCCATCGCCCTCTTTGGAGCAGCAAATGTAAATGGACATGTGAGCGTTTACGTCTGCCTACATCCGATCTGCTAAAAACAGACAGATGGGGGATCTGTTCAACCATCCATCTAGGCAGATCAGATCATAGGGGAGTCGGGTTTAAACGGACAGATTGTTTGTTTACACCCGACAGCCCATAGAGCAGACTGGGCTTTGTCTGTGACTGCTCTGCACAAACTTTAGCTGGCATGGACCTGTCTTCCGCCTGCTCTGCTCAGCAGGGCATCAGTGGACAGATTCCCTGCTGAGTAAAGTGGCCTTAGCCAAAAACCCATTAGTGAGGTCAGGTGTTGGACGAAAAGACCTGGCTTGCAATTGGTATTTCAGTACAGCTCAAAAGTGTTCAGTAATGTTGAGGTCAGGGCATTGTACAGGCAACTCAGGTTCTCTCACCCCAAACACATCAAACCATGTCTTTATGGAGCTGGCTTTGTACATGGCACAGTCATGCTGGAACAGAAAAGAGCCTTCCCCAAACTGTTGTCACTAGGTCGGAATCCCACAGTTGTCTAAATTGTCTCTGTATAATGTAGTATTAACAGTACCCTTCACTGGAAACACTTGAACACAGTAATTTGGAAGGGTGTCCACGTGCTTTTGGCTGTATAGCATACAAATCATGTTTTTTGTGGTTTTCTCTTTGTAGAGGATCTGAGCCAAAGGGCGTATGCAAACCAGTACTATCAGGTAAGTAAGGTGACTTTCTTTCCCTTCGGTAATGTCCCATGCAAGAGACCTGTTGTACAAGCTTTGTTGGCTTGTGGCAAGTCTGTGCTCCTCCGCTCTGCTTGATTGTTGTATTCTGTATCAGGTGGACGTCCACGTCACAAGTACAGGCAGTGGCTACAGACCTGGAACTCCTTCCCTGCAGCCCTACAGGTGACCATTTTTTTCGCCCACACTAAATATTCCTGTTTTTTACTCCTTTTGTTCCTTAAGGTGGAACTCCAGCCAAAACCTTGTTGGATAAAGTGAAGGGATTAGAACCCCAATTAAGCTTTAATTGCTGTTTTGTTTCCTAGCTGCGAAATCGGGGGAAACTTCCACAGGGACTTAGACAATAGTATAACCCTGACAGAGGATCTAGTCCCTCCATAAAGAAAAATTTGGCTGAAGTACCACCTTAAGTATTAGGCCTAACATATACTGGCTTCAGCTTGTGACATGAGAAATGTGTAGAGCAGGCCTTTGTAAAGTATGTGCAATGCTTTTAGTCAGCTCTAGAGCCTGTTAGCAGGCTTTGAGCTGTATCGGCGAGCTTGCTTTTGACAGTTTGAGATGCTTCGGAGAGCTCACAATGCATTAGAGGTACATTTTAACTGCTTATACCCCAAAGAGAATAGAACTATATTCAGTGTCCTCAAAGTCTCAATGTACAAAAGTCCCAATTTTATATGTGAGAAAATCCTCTGCACAACTTCAGTCTGTGCAATCCATCACTCATCAGAACCGTACTCGCCGATATTTGTCACCTCCAGATTATAGGTAGGTCAAAATAAGTCATCAAAGGCAATGTAAAACCATGGGGATTTGTCCCCTGTCTCCTCAGCATCACAGTGAAGTCACGGAGGTATCAGAAATAGAACAGACCACATATAGTATAATACTTTTGATTAAAAGTATTAAAGTGGTTGTTGTAAAGGCTCAAGGTTTTTACCTTCATGCATTCTATGCATGAAGGTAAAAACCTGTGTGTAGCATCCCCACAGCCCCCTCAATACTTACCTAAGCCTCATCTTGAGCCAGCGATGTGCATGACAGCCTTGGTTTTTCCGGGTCTCTGCCTCCTCATTGGCTGAGACAGCAAGCGGGAGCCGTTAGCTCCCGCTGCTGTCAGTCACAGCAAGTCAGCCAGTGGTGGGGGGAAAGCAACGGCTCTGTGTGTGAATGGATACATGGAGCAGTGGGTGCCCCCTATGCAAGCTGCTTGCTATGGGGGCACCTGACAGTAGCCAGGAGAGCCTGCAGGGGACCCGAGAAGAAGGATCCAGACTGCTGTGTGCAAAACCGATACACAGTGCTAGCAAGTATAGACATGTTATTTTTACACAAAAAAAAAAAATGAACCTTTTAGTTTCGCTTTAAAAACAACCAATTATGCAGTCACATTCTATGTCAATTTCTAACCAGCACATCTTATCCATAGGCATTGCAATATGGCCATTACAGCTCATGAAAAAAACACAACTTCTAGCCACCAGAGTGTGTATATCCATCTCATCCTTCCACCAGCTTGCAGAGAGCCAGTGGTACACCATGCTGCGCAGAGTGCGTAATGATGCCACATATTTCAGTGTTCTGCCTCCGTCGGGAGCGTCTTCAGTCAGTTGACCTCTGCCATCCATTTGACATGCTTCAGGCTGCTTTTGTATTCCCATACATTTCTGTAGGGGACATAAGCAGCTCTAACATAAGTAAAAGCTTGTCAACACAGGCCCATTAGCAGCTGTTGAAGCCCTTAAAATGATACTAAAGTCTTGGTTTTTGTTTTTTTAAATAACATGTTATACTTACCTGCTCTGTTTAATGGTTTTGCACAGAGCAGCCCCGATCCTTCTCTTCTCGGGTCCCCCACTAACGCTCATGGCCCCTCTCTCCTGTTGGGTGCCCCCACAGCAAGCAGCTTGCTAAGAAGGGCACCTGAGCAGGCGCTCTCCTGCCCCCTCTTTCTCCTGATTTGCTCACTGGCTGTGATTTGACCACAGCAGGATGGCTCCCGCTGCTGCCTAAACTAATCAAGAGTGAAGGTCCCTGGAGAACTGAGGCTCTTGTGGACATTGCTGTATCGGGATTCAGCTCAGGTAAATGTTGGGAGGGCTGAAGGGGCTGCTACACACAGAAGGTTTTGTACCTTCATGCATAGAATGCATGAAGGTAAAAAGAAACCTTGAGCCTTTAGAACCCCTTAAAGCAAACTTTAATTTGCTATGGAGATATTTTGAGTGGAACCCCAGGCAGAGGGGAGAGCTTTTGGTCATATCTGTTGGGGGAAAGAAGGAGGGGGCATGTTACCTCTGCTGATGTTTATGCCACGTCTGGTTTTCTTCTGTGTAGTGTAAAATTCATACATTCATTCATGCCAGGTAATGGTCTCGCTGTACTTCTGGCCAGCTACTGCTCTCATACAGGGGAACAGTAGTGTTGTTTATCTGCCCCTCCTCTCTTCCAATCCATTCACTGTATGCCTTGTATTCTGTTTATAGTTCACAGAAAACAAGGTTTTCTGTTAATATAGTCACATAGTTAGTCTGGCTGAAAAAAGACAAAAGTCCATCCAGTTCAACCATTAAAAGAAAGTTATATTCCTATACCCACATACAGTTGATCCAGAGGAAGGCAATAAAACCCCAGCAAAGCATGATCCAATTTGCTCCTGCAGGGAAATAAATTCTTTCCTGATCCCCCGAGAGGCAATCGGATTTTCCCTGGATCAACTTTACCTATAAATGTTAGTATCCAGTTATATTCTGTGTATCCAAGAAAGAATCCAGGCCTTTTTTTATAGCAATCCACTGAGCTGGCCAGAACCAACTCTTGAGGGAGTCTATTCCACATTTTCACAGCTCTTACTGTGAAGAAACCTTTCTGTGTTTGGAGATTACATTTCTTTTCCTCCAGACATAAAGAGTGCCCCCTTGTCCTCTGTGATGACCTCAGGGTGAATAACTCTACACCGAGTTCACTATATGTATTTATACATGTTGATCATATCCCCCTTTATGTATTATACATGGTGATCATATCCCCCTTTATGTATTATACATGGTGATCATATCCCCCCTTATATATTATACATGGAGATCATATCCCCCCCTTATGTATTATACATGGTGATCATATCCCCCTTATGTATTATACATGGTGATCATATCCCCCTTTATGTATTATACATGGTGATCATATCCCCCTTATGTATTATACATGGTGATCATATCCCCCTTTATGTATTATACATGGTGATCATATCCCCCTTTATGTATTATACATGGTGATCATATCCCCCTTATGTATTATACATGGAGATCATATCCCCCCTTATGTATTATACATGGAGATCATATCCCTCCTTATGTATTATACGTGGAGATCATATCCCCCCTTATGTATTATACATGGAGATCATATCCCCCCTTATGTATTATACATGGAGATCATATCCCCCCCTTATGTATTATACATGGTGATCATATCCCCCCTTATGTATTATACATGGTGATCATATCCCCCCTTATGTATTATACATGGAGATCATATCCCCCCTTATGTATTATACATGGAGATCATATCCCCCCCTTATGTATTATACATGGAGATCATATCCCCCCCCTTATGTATTATACATGGTGATCATATCCCCCCTTATGTATTATACATGGAGATCATATCCCCCCTTATGTATTATACATGGAGATCATATCCCCCCTTATGTATTATACATGGAGATCATATCCCCCCCTTATGTATTATACATGGAGATCATATCCCCCCTTATGTATTCTACATGGAGATCATACCCCCCCCCCTTATGTATTATACATGGTGATCATATCCCCCTTATATATTATACATGGAGATCATATCCCCCTTATGTATTATACATGGAGATCATATCCCCCCTTATGTATTATACATGGAGATCATATCCCCCCTTATATATTATACATGGAGATCATATCCCCCCTTATGTATTATACATGGAGATCATATCCCCCCTTATGTATTATACATGGTGATCATATCCCCCCTTAATCTCCTCTTCTCAAGAGAGAATAAATTCAGTTCCTCTAATCCTTCCTCATAGCTGAGCTCCTCCATGCCTCGTATCAGTTTGGTTGCCCTTCTCTGTACTTTCTCCAGTTCCCCAATGTTCTTTTTGTGAATTGGTGCCTAAAACTGAGCTGCATATTCCAGATGAGGTCTTACTAATGATTTGTATTGGGGGAAATGATATCTCTCTCTCTGGAGTCTATACCTCTTTTAATACAAGAGAGGATTTTGCTCGCTTTAGAACCCGCAGCTTGGCATTGCATGACATTATTAAGCTCGTGATCTACCAGAACTCCCAGATCCTTCTCCACCATTGATTCCCCCAGTTGTACCCCCCCTAGTATGTATGATGCATACATATTCTTGGCCCCCAAGTGCAGAACCTTACATTTATCAACATTAAACCTCATTTGCCACATAGTTGCCCAATTACACAGAGCATTGAGGTCGGCTTGTAAATTGGAGATATCCTGTGAGGACGTTATTCCACTGCACAGCTTGGTGTCATCTGCAAAGACTGAAATGGGATTTATAATCTCAGACCCTATATTGTTTATAAATATATTAAAAAGTAAGGGTCCCAACACTGAACCTTGGGGTACACCACTGATGACCCCAGACCATTCAGAGTATGAATCATTAACCACTACTCTCTGAATACCATCTTTTAGCCAGTTTTCTATCCATTTACATACAGATTTTTCCAAGCCTGTAGACTTTACCTTACACATTAGCCGTGTGTGGGGAACTGTGTCAAACGCTTTTGCAAAATCCAAGTATACCACGTTCACCGCCACCCCTCTGTCCAAGTATACCACGTTCACCGCCACCCCTCTGTCCAAGTATACCACGTTCACCGCCACCCCTCTGTCCAAGTATACCACGTCCACCGCCACCCCTCTGTCCAAGTATACCACATCCACCGCCACCCCGCTGTCCAAGTATACCATGTCCACCGCCACCCCTCTGTCCAAGGAATGTTAATGGGAAAATGTAGAGGAAGAGCAGATAAATTACACTGCTGCTTTCCTGTATGAGAGCCCCAGCTGGCCGGAAGTACTATCTGGCATGAATGAAGGTATGTATTTTACAGTACACAGAAGCTAGTAGCTTGTTTTAAGTTATTGAGTGACACTCATTCAGTTCTGTGTTTAACATTTCCATACTAGAGCTAAAGATTTCTTACAGGCTTCCACTAAACTGGTTGAATACTTTGTAAACGTCTGCTGTACACACTTCTCTTATACAAGCTGAGGCTTGTATGTACAAAGTCTATGTCTCCTATGAGACTGTCGGCCTGTAAAGTAACATTGTGTCTTGCTTTATGGCAGATCGCAGCCTCTGTACCTGCACACCGCACCAACCCCGGGCTCATCCCCGGCTCTGCTGCCGACGTCTGCTCTTCTTTCTGGCATCGCCCTGAAAGGCCAGTACTTGGAATTTAGTGACCTGGGTAAGGTGTCCGCCGGCAGCTTACTGTATCAGGCACCCGCCTTCCTCTACAGCGGTCCCTACTGTCCGGCCCAAGTCAGCACTGACCAACAACAGCAACTGTTACAAGTGAGTCAGGAATAGCACACAAACTTTGGCTGGAGTTCAACATGAACTAAAAACTGAATAGCTAAATACTCAGAAAAGGTGTGGAGCTCATGGAGGCCATTACAGGGAGGGCAAAGAACACCGTAAGAGATGAATGAATGAAAAATGGATTACAGGGCTATTAGGTACTGGATGTATGTGGAAGATTTTTGGATCTCAATTTAGTTTCAATCTAATGACAAATATATATATTGTATGTACGTATGTGTGTGTGTGTCTTGAATAATTACTGAAAAAATAGAAGAGCACTTCTGAAATGCCAGTGTGTACTGCATATCCACAATGAGATATAAGACTCCGCTGCATCTGACTGCTAGTCGCATAAGATTTGGGGTGGGATCTGGTGATGTCACTATTCTGCTGACAATTCTTGCTGGAAAGGAACCTGTACATAGGATCTGTAGTCAAAGGATCTGCTTCATTTATTCTCTCTCCTGCTTCTGCTTGATTATTCCTCCTTCCGCCATAATTCATCAGATCACCAGTATAAGGGGGGAACTCTGAAAAGAGGTAGCAAGATGGCCACCTCCTAACAGAGACTGGGTGTAAAATAAGGCATGAGAAGTCGGAATGGGGGAAAAGATCAGCTGTTAGGATCTTGCAGCTAATACTAGTGATTATTTTTTCCTCTCCCTGACTTTTTTTGGGCACAGTATGTACACTGTAGATCTTCTTTAACGTGCGATGGTACATAAGAGTGCACTTGGTCTCCCACCTTTCCGCAGTGCTGCAGATCAGTTATGTAGCAGAAACTATTACTCAATCTTTTCTCTTCTCCATGAACTTCAGTTGGAGCAGGAGATTACTTAATTTAACATTCCCCCATTTAAAGGATTCTTGTGCAATTTGTACTATTTAATGCAGGCCATAGATGATGTTAATGGACGCCTGGTGAGCCTTCCCTGCCAGGAGAACAGTGGTTACTAGCGGCTATAGCCACTGGCGATCATTGCACTCTAGGAATCCGACATGATGGTTGTGCCCAAGTCGATCAATGTTTAACTTGGGTACGATCGGCTTGCCCATACATGGATCAAATCTTGGCCGTTTCCTGCTGAACCGTTTGAGATTCTAACCATCTATGGGCAGTTTAAGTGTACCCCAGGATGATAATCTCATTGGACTAATGGTCTAACAATCTCCTGCGGTAGAAACAAATTTCCGAGATAAAAAAAGACCTGTGTAGCCATTGGTTGGTTGATCATATTAGATGAGAAGTTTGTCAGCCACACTTATAGATTCCTTATTATTTTAGTGTTTTGAATACTGACAAGCAGTTTTTATCACTTAGGGACAGATTAGAAGTATTCGGTTTGAGCACAGATAGAGTGGACTGTAATGTTTGTTTCTCCCGCTGCAGGTCCGGCAGGATATGACATCTGCATCTGATTATTTTTCTTCTCTTCACGCTGGTCAGAGTGGATACCTACCTACAGCTCCTACACAACAGGCACATGTGTGTTCAGCTTCATGCAGAGTGTATTGGTAACAGTGTTTGAGGAGGAGGAGGTGACACTGTTGTGCTGTGTGTACATGTTGAGGAGGACATGTCTGCCCTTCCTCTTGCTATATTATTGAATTTTTGCTCTTTGTTCAGGTTCTTCTGTCTATGATGGACGCTCCTCTTCCAGTCATGGGATTTGGTTCCTTATCATCTGCAACCCAGCAGCCTTCACTTGTCACTCTAGGTCAGACATTGCCTCCACTTCACCAACTTTCTGCTACAGGCCGCCCGATATCGCACAATGTCAGAAATGAGGTGAGCTTATCTGTTAAGGCTTTGGTTGGTTTGCTATTGGTGGCTTGATAACCTTAGGGGTTATCCTGGGAATTGGACAATCGCTTTTCCCTTTTATGCTCTGTAGCCGAATTGTACAAATCCTGAATCAGGTGGGACTGTAAGTGACAAGATTCCGTGGCTTAAGCCAGCCATACATGGATTAAAATTTGGCCTTTTCAGCAGGGACCAGCTGAATTTCGATCCATGTATTGGCAGCGGATTGTACCCAAGCTGATCGATGGATTGACTTTGGTGCATCCAGCCTTTCAGATTTTATTTTACTTTTGATCAGTGCCAGCAGCTATAGCCGCTACCAGTAATCGTGCTCTGGTGGCTGGGAAGGCTCCGTGTGCCCCCTGCAGGCAGAACACAATAGTGCTGTGGGAGGGTTTTCCCCCCATCAGCACTGACTGCGTTAATGGGGGAGAATCGACTCATTTATGGGCTGCCTTAGTCCGTTGAACATTATATACACCTGATCACTGCCACTCTTCTCCAAAGTGAATATTATGCACCAAATGTATAACTTGTAGCATATTTACTGTATAATCACATACATTTGTTTGTTCGTTTGCAGTACCAGAGCCATTCACTGGATGTGAAGCAGCCAGATAATCTACAGAGTGTTCCAGGAATCGGAGCTGGTATCCATGCAGCAGGACGAAGGTAACGATGTTGATCTGGTCATTTGTGGGGGAATGGGGTCTTTTATATATTTCCATATTTCAACTGAATTATCTTGAAAAGTAAAATAAATAGGACATTTTTTTGGTGCCAGCAAACATCAGTAAATACGTCTGGAGTCATGTAGTGCAACTGCATGCAAAGAAAACAACAAAAATAAAGTCTGTGGAAAAAATGCACATTCCCCAATTTGTTTTTACAGCGCCTTGAAAAAGTTTTCATACCCCTTGAAATGTTCCACATTTTGTCATGTTACAACCAAAAATATGAATGTATTTTATTGGGATTTTACATGATAGACCAACACAAAGTGGCACATAATTGTGAAATGGAAGGAAAATGATAAATGGTTTTCAACATTTTTTACAAATATGTGAAAAGAGTGGCAGCATTTGTATTCAGCGCAGTGCAGCGCTAACTATGCATGTCACAATTTCATAAACGCATGTGAATTGAGCGTATATGTGAATAAAGTTCAATATCAATATAAATGAAAATGATGTAAAAAGCAATAAAAGGAGTTCGTAGACTTATTCGTGAATATTAAAATGTCTTTTGTGCAAAGATATCGGGTGAAGTAGTGCCTATGTTTGGCACGTGTAGTTATCCGTGAAGAACAATGGTGCAAGAACTTGTGAAAGGAAATCCACCCTTGGGACAGATGTACGCTCACCAGACCATAAATAATAATGCGCATGAGATATACTACATCGCACATCTGGGGGTGCAGCGGTATGCTGGCAGCTACAGGGTCATCCATCCGTCAGGGTGGGTGCCTGGTGGTCCTGGGGAGGAATCGGCTCAGCCACAGGACCCAGACTGGTGCTTATAGTGTAGTATTTTATTATAGTAATGATAGCAAGTAACATAAAAGTATCCACTTGGGATAACAAAAATCAATAAAATAGAGTACCAAGATGGCCGCTGCTCCTCTGTAGCAGCGGCTAGACTTCAGCAATGGGGTTCCACCGAACGCATTTCGTGTAATAACACGTCCTCAGGGGGTAGAGGTTTATGGGAAGGCTGGAGGAGTATTTAAACTAGGATCGAGGGGGGAGGGAGAATTAGATTATAACAGGGTAGACAGATCAGATAGGGGTCAGTACTTATTGGTGGGTGGAATGGGGAAAGATGGGGGGAAGGCTATGGCAGATGAGAAGAAGGTTTCCATGTTACAAACAACCAGTGGAATTGGTACCATTTGTATGAAAATAAAAAATATGCACAATATGTGTGAACAAGGTGTCAATCAATTAAAGTGTTTTGTTCACCAATGCCAGAAGTCTACCAAGCAAAATAGGTGACTTGGAAGCTTTGTTGCATGAACAGAACTATGATTTAATTGGTATTGCTGAATCTTGGCTTCATTCTTCGTATGACTGGGCCATTAGTATTCCTGGCTATGTTCTCTTTCGGAGAGACAGGGTAAATGGGAAAGGTGGTGGTGTCTGTCTCTATGTGAGAAGTGATCTCAGAGCGAGTGTGAAAGAGGACCTAGTTGATGGAGAGTGTGATGAGGCTGAAGTATTATTGGTGGAACTGCACATGGGGGTGCGTACTACAAAGGTAATCATTGGAGTTTGTTATAGGTCTCCCAGTGTTAATGAGGAGATGGAAACTCAGCTCCTTGCACAAATCAAAAGGGCTGGGACAATGATGATAATAATGGGGGATTTTAACTACCTGGAAATTGACTGGAGTAATGGCACTGCAGGAACAGTTAAAGGGCAAACATTTTTAAACCTACTACAGGACAATTTTATGGTACAGTTCATAGAGGCCCCAGCTAGGAATGATGCTCTGCTGGACCTGGTAATCTCAAACCATGCAGAGCTTATTATGAATGTCCATATAAAAGAACACCTAGGTAGCAGTGACCATAACATGATTTCATTTATTGTTAGCTGTAAACAGCGAGCACATACGGGAAAAATAAAAATGCTCAACTTCAAGAGAGGTAATTTTCCAAGGCTGAGAGCTGCTCTCCAAGACTTAGACTGGGAGGGAATATTGACACTGATGAACACAACACAGAAATGGCAGTTCTTCAAAAAGTCTGTATGTGAACACACTGCAAAATATATTCCCATGGGCAACAAGTTTAAAAGGCTAAAAATCAAACCTATGTGGCTTACGACCAAAGTTAGAAAAGCTATGGATAAGAAAAGAGCTTTTATTTAGTATAAAAATGAAGGAACGGTATCATTGTTTAAACATAACAAAGCATATAACAGAATATGCAAAAGGGAAATAAAGGCGTAAAAATTGAAAATGAACGACATATTGCAAAAGATAGAAGGACCAACCCCAAAAAATTCTTCAAATATATTAATAGTAAAAAGGTCCGGTCTGAGCATGTAGGCCCTTTACAAAATTATCTAGAGTGGGTGACTGGGTACAAAGAGAAGGCAAATTTATGAAATACCTTCTTCAGCTCTGTGTATACAAAGGAGCATGGGGGAGCTCTTGTCCATAATGTGCGAGGTATTGGCACAGCTCCAGATGGTCCACATTGGCTCACAATTCAAAAATATGTAGACAGAATAAAAGTGAATAAAGCACCTGGACCAGATGGCATACACCCACTGGTCCTTAAAGAATTGAGCTCTGTCATTTCAAAGCCATTGTTTCTAATTTTTAGGGACTCTTTAATGACTGGCATAGTACCATTGGATTGGTGTAAGGCCAATGTGGTGCCAATGTTTAAAAAGGGGTCAAAATCTTTACCAAGTAATTATAGACCTGTTAGTTTAACTTCTATAGTTGGGAAGATACTGGAGAGTTTAATAAAAGACCACATAGATGAGTTCTTGCTGGAAGAAAATATTTTAAGCAAAAGACAGCATGGATTCATGAAAGACAGAAGTTGTCAAACAAATCTGATTTCTTTTTATGAGGAGGTGAGCAATACCTTGGACAGAGGGGTGGCAGTGGACATGGTATACTTGCACAGAGGGGTGGCAGTGGACGTGGTATAGTTGGACAGAGGGGTGGACGTGGTATACTTGGACAGAGGGGTGGCGGTGGACGTGGTATAGTTGGACAGAGGGGTGGCGGTGGTATAGTTGGACAGAGGGGTGGCAGTGGACGTGGTATAGTTGGACAGAGGGGTGGACGTGGTATAGTTGGACAGAGGGGTGGACGTGGTATACTTGGACAGAGGGGTGGTGGTGGACGTGGTATACTTGGACAGAGGGGTGACAGTTTAAAATTTAATCTCCAAACATGGAAAGGTTTCTTCACAGTAAGAGCTTTGAAAATGTGGAATAGACTCCCTCAAGAGTTGGTTCTGGCCAGCTCAGTGGATTGCTTCAAAAAAGTCCTGAATTCTCTCTTAGATACACAGAATATAACTGGATACTAACATTTATAGGTAAAGTTGATCCAGGGAATATCCGATTGCCTCTCGGGGGATCAGGAAGGAATTGTTTTCCCAGCAGGTGCAAATTGGATCATGCTTTGCTGGGGTTTTTTTGCCTTCCTCTGGATCAACTGTGGGTATAGGATTATAACTTTTTTTTTTCTATGGTTGAACTGGATGGACTTTTGACTTTTTTCAGCCAGACTAACTATGTAACAAACCTCTGAGGGCTTCACAGAACAGCTGTATATATACTGAGATTAAATTACACACAGGTGGCCTCTTGTTTACTAATTTGGTGACTTCTGAAGGCAGTTGGTTCCACTAGATTTTAGTAAGGGGTATCAGAGTAAAGGGGCTGAATACAAATGCATGCTTTTCAGATATTTATTTGTAAAAAATTTGGAAAATCATTTTATCATTTCCCTTCCACTTCACAATGATGTGCCACTTTGTGTTGGTCTATCACATAAAATCCCAATAAAATACACTGACGGTTTTGGTTGTAACATGACAAAATGTGGAAAATGTCAAGGGGTATGAATACTTTTTCAAGGCGCTGTATTCCTTAAAAACACTGCAAATACAGAAATATACCTGATGATCTGCCAGAAATCCAGTGAGCTCCAAATATCCCGTCAGGGCCTGACCACACCGTATAATTTCTGCTTTGAAATCTCAAAAGGTGATGTCCACTCTGCCTGCTGGACTAGAAATCCCTTCCCATCCTTGCCCCTCTCCACATGCATACTTTGATTTCTTTTCCAGCAAAATTATGCTGCTGCCTTGACTCCCAGGAGCTTCCCCACATACTCCATGTAGGGAAAAGGCTCTTGTGAAATGTAGTTCTGGTGGTGTGCCCAAGTCATTAGGAACTGACCTTCCTGCACCTGCCTCTACAAACATTTTTAAAGCATGTTGATGGTGTTATTGGGATACTGCCCGGACAGCTGTTTCATCTACAAAAACAAGGTAAAAGAAAAATTATAACAGAAACATGCTCTAGAGGGGGGAAGGGAGATTTGGAAGTAAATTGGGGTAATGCCTAGGCATATTTAAATCTGCATTCAAAAGTCCATAAATAAATGAAAAAGCTGCTACATACAGTACTCTTGACGAAGTGCTTAGTGCTTCTAGATGAGGTGTGAGTTACTTTTTCCCCCATTTTTATTTATACAGCTCTGTTTATTGAACATTCCCGATACCTTTTATCAGGACTTGGACATTGTTCCATGAAAAGCATCAGCAGCGACTCAGACTAGTTGTCATGTGAATACCAAGGATTCTGTGGTTATTTAAACAGGGACGAATTGTAGAATAAACAAATCTGGACTGCATCCCCCAGCCTGTGTAATGTAAAACTGATCAAAAAAAAGCAAAAAAAAACAGTAGGTGGGGGCTGGAAAACGCAGCTTCTACTGGCTCCATCTGTCATAATGCAGGAGCAAAGCCGTGGGGGCAGGACATGTGGAACAAGTGCCAGTAGAAGTGGCCGCACGTTACATGAATCGGAGGTTGTCCAGAGCTAAGGGAAGGAAGCTTTACCAGCTGTGTTAGTGCCGGTTCCCACTGCACATCGCATTGCTTCACACAGGAACCGCACCGCATTCTGGTGCAAATCGCACACGATTTCTGTGCGGTGCAATTTGAGCCATACATCTTGTATGGCTCAAACAGCACCAAAATCGTGCAGGACCCTCCTTTCTTTTTTTTTTTTGTCTACACCAGAATCAGATCGCATGGGCAAACTGATTTTGGGGTGTCATTAACTTAACATACACACCCTCAATGGTTTGCATGAACGGGGTGCAAGTTTGATGCGGTGTGGGCATCGGTGCAAATTCCGCACCACATCAATGTGAACCGGCACAAAGTCTTGTTTTTTTAGGGGATTTTCTAGTATAAGAAGGACATTGCAGTTGAAACTATTTTGTTTTTTTATTTGAAGTTCAGCTGAAGTTGTTTGCTTGCAGGTACCGGAAAGGTTTACTTTCTATAGTCATGATTCAGGATCTAGTGATTTACCTTTTTTTTTAGTTCCCCTTATCCTTTATGCAGGTATTATTTCGTTATCTCTCACATTTCTTTATTGTGTTTAGGACAAAATCATCACACTCAAGCTATGGAGCTGCCCGAAATCAGCGCCTAGATGTTTATCAGCAGGTTAGTCCATCATCCCTTCCATATACTCCTCATGCAGTGCTGCTAGTGAGGAATATGGCCCTCCAAGACCCATATCTCATCCTAAATAGTGCTGATTATATTTCTCTGCACTTCATTTTATGTAATTCCACAGCAGCAAGACCCTGTATACATGGGAGTGAGGGTGGACCTGCCATATAGTAGAATTGTAATTATTATTCAGGATTTATATAGCACCAACAGTTTGCGCAGCGCTTTACAAAATGAAGGCAGACATGACAGTTACAATACAATTTGGTACAAGAGGAAACAGAGGGCCCTGCTCCTTAGAGCTTACAATCTAGCTTTACATATATATTGTACATTCACATCAGTCCCTAACCCTCAAGGGGTGTACAATCTAAGGTCCCTAACTCACATTCATACATACACATACTAGGGACAATTTAAACAGGATCCTATTAACCTACCAGCATGTTTTTGGAGTGTGGGAGGAATCTGACAGATAGTACAGGGAAACTTCTCCCCATACTATCTGTCAGAGGGAGGGGGAGGGCGGGCACTGCTGGCCCTAAAAACTGGTGAAACGTGTACTATGTTCCAAAGGCGAACTTATCATTTAAGGGGTTTCTGCTCCTGGGAAGTGGGGGTGGGGTTTATGATCATATAAAAAAAACTTAAGAAAAAAAACCAGCGTGGGGTCCCCCCCATCCATATCAAGTCCTTCCTGTCTTGGTGTGTATACCAAGCCCTTCTAATAACAAAATACACACCAGACTCTTATCTGAGCATGCAAGTCAGGAAAGGGAGGGACAAGCAAGCGCAAACACCCACCCCTCCTCAACCAAACCAAGAGTTGCATGTTGATGGGGGATAAGGGGCTTTACCTTACAACCCTGGCCGATGGTTGTGGGGGTCTGTGGGTGGAGGGGCTTATCGGAATCTGGAAGACTCCTTTTACAAGGGGGGCCCCAGATCCTGCCACAGCTCCCCTCCCCATCCCCAGTGTGAATATGTATGGGATACATGGTACCCCTACTCATTCACCAAAAAAAAGTGTAGTGTATATGTCTCCCAGTGTAGATCCATCGTTGGTCACAATGCCCACTGCCGACAACTCCCAAACCACTTCCCGCCATCTGACAGTTTATAAATAATAAAGGGGCGGCCTGGTCGAAGACGTCACAAGGGGGTGGACTCAAAGGGCTTGGTATGGATCAGGGGGCCCACACCGGTTTTTTTTGTTTTTTGTTTTTTTTTTTCCTTTAATTTTTAATTGTCAGAAATTCTTCTTTTTACATTCAGCAGTCAGCGAGAAACCTGCTGACAGCTGATGACTCATTACATTGGCACGTGTTTTCACTACTAAAATACCACGACTAACTAATGCAATATTTTAGTAGAGTTTTTTTAGTGAGTGACTTTTTTTTTTTTTTTTTTTTTTTTAAACACTGTGCAGTAACTTGCTGCATACTTAGATGCAGTACAATACTGCTTTGTGAATTGTCCCCAGTATCTTACAGAAAGATTGTTGTTGAAATGAATGGTCTGGTGTCATGATTTTTTTTAAAATTGCCTCCATTATCAAGCTGTAGTGACTTGGAAATTACTTTTTTCTTTTTTTTATTATTTTTTTTATTAAAATTTTATTTAATTTTTTTTTTATAATTTTGTTCTATAGGTGCTTCCTCCAGATGCTTCCCGCTGGACCCTCAGATCTTGGGAAAGACCACCGACCCAGGATAGTGAAACTCAGAATACAAGAGATTCCCACACAGAGGGAAAAGCGGCACCTTGACTCTCTTTTCACCTCATAATATGGTCCTTGTCACTTAAAATCATGTCCCCTTGCCCAGTTGTTAAGGGGAACGATTGTTGAGAGGCTCATGACTGACAATAGAAGTCCCTGTCCAGTTCTTACCATCAGAGTTTTGCTCCATTTTTCCCACATCCAGAAGCTCCTCAACAAATTTATATTTTGTTTTTTTTGTTTTGTTTTTTGTCCCCTTTTTCTGATAAATAAAGAGTATTTTCTCCCGCTCTGTTACTTTTTTAAAATCATCTTCTTGTGTGACCTAATATAGAGAAGGATGGGTGCTATGGTCAGGAAACATTTGGCCACCGGAAACCAGTACATCAACGTGTGTAATTTGGTCCCTGCTATAATAGTCCAATGGAAAAACAGTAGGTCACATGTCCCAGTGTCTAAAAGAAGTATTGATTGTGGTATATAGCAGCCAATCTACTCTTCATTTTTCCAGAATAAGAAAATAAAGGAATTGTTAGCTGTGACTGGTCAAGGCAGTCACATGATACAGACAGGGCCAATCACAGCCCATCTGTATCATGTGATCAGCTTTGCCCAATCACAGCTAATCACAACAAAAGACTGAATGAATCAGTTTCATTCAGTAACAATGATTGCAATATCAATTAAATACATTGGTATTAGCAATCATAATGTGTTAAAAAAAAATTTAAAAATCCTGATCACTTGCCCAGAGTAGTACATTGTAAAAGAACAAAACAAAACCAGGGCTCAAATCTTCATGCAGACTAAAGGAAATTCTGAATTCCAAACGTTGAGGTGCAACCCTTCAGAGATCTGGAAATCTAGGTAATGGTGAACAAAAACAAACAAGGGCGCACTCCCATCCTGCATTAACGTGGCTCTGAGGAAGGGGGTTCGTACCCCGAAACGCGTTAGCCTATCCCTTATAGGGTGTTTGAATCCATTGGACTGTCCTTACGGATCACCTATTCTGTTTTTATCCCTTTTTGGTTTGTGAGTATATATCTACAATTTTTCAATAAATACGTGGTATACCACGTTAATGCACGATGGGAGTGCGCCCTTGTTTGTTTTTGTTTATCATGGTAACATTGTATTGCTTTGGTCACAGTGTGCTGAAAAATAAAATAGTAAAAAAAAGAAAAAATGTAATAAATAACAAACATTTGAAAAAAAATACAAATTCAGTTAATATTATTTTCACCAAAGAAATGTAGCAGAATACATTTTGACCTAAATTTTTGAAGAAATGTTATTTGCAAAATTTTATAACCAAAACAGAAAAGTGCGTTTTTTTTCAAAAGTTTAAGGTGCTTTTTGTTTTATTTAGCAAAAAATAAAAAACTCAGTGATTAAATACAACCAAAAGAAAGCTCTATTTGTGTGAAAAATATAAAAAAAATTTATATGGGTACAGTGTTGCAGGACCGTGCAATTGTCATTCAAAGTGTGACAGCACTGAAAGCTGAAAATTGGCCTGGGCAGGAAGGGGGTATAAGTGCCCAGTATGGAAGTAGTTAAGGACAAACTTTCTTGGAATGGCAGATACAGGGGAAAAAAGAAAATCTAGTTGGTGGACTGATAACCCTCTCCAAACAAACAGAAAAAATGGCCACTTGAGGGCTTGGTCCTAAAGCAGCAAAAAATCCCTTACCAAAGACATACGGCTGTTAAAAAATAAATAAATAAATACACATTTATCAAGCACAGCGATGGGCATTGCTAATGTATTTGTCACTTCTGGACCTTGTAGCAAGCAACTGTCAATGAGAGGTTTGTTTGTTTTTTTATGGCAACCATGGTCCTTTTAGACCTGCAATACATTGGCGATTTTTAGAATTCACCAAGAGTAGGATCACAACTAAACACATCACTCAACTGCTTCTGTGGTGCAACTCCTTGCTAGCTGGTCCCGCGCTCCACTTTTAAACTCAGCTGGCTGGGCCATTTTTGCAATTTTTCCATTGCTTTTTTATTTTTCCCTTACAGCTTTCAGAGTTTGTAAAAGACCCCCTAAACCATATATTTTCTGAAAGTACATAACCAGTATAAAAAAAAAGGTGCTACTGATTTTTAGGGCCCTATGATATTTGTGCAAATGTTTATCAAAACAATATTTTTGCTAAAAAATATTCTAAACTTTTTAGCAGATAAAAATCAGCAAATTTTACTACATTCCTAATGAACATAAAAGCTTAACCTATATTGAGTTATTAAATTGCAAAAAAGCGCAATTTAAAATTTCCAAATATTTAAGTGGTGAAAATCAACTTTACACAAAACCTGTAAATATCCAATTTTTTCTAAAGATCTGGCGGTTTTCATTTTTCACTTATAGCTTTCAGAGTTTGTAGAAGACCCCCCTCCCCCCCAAACCATATATTTTCCGAAAGCACATGGCCAGTAGAATAAAAAGGTGATACTGAATCTTAGGACCCTATGATATTTGTGCAAATGTTTATCAAAACAATATTTTCGCTAGTACACTAAAATCATTACTAGCAATTTTTACAAAATTCCTGCTAGGTTTCCACTAAATTGTATTGAGATAACAAATGCATATTTGAATATTTGTAAATTTAAAAATGCACCTTTTTGCGAAATGGTGAAAATCGAATATATGCAAAACTGTAAACAAGCATATTTTTATATAAATCTGGAGGCTTTCATTTTTTTACATGCAGCTTTTAGAGTTTGTGGTTTTGAGGTGGGCAGGGGGGTCTTTTACATTTTTTGAAAGCACATGACCAGTAGAATAAAAAGAAGATGCTACTGATTTTTTTAGGCCCCGTAGTAGTTGCGCAATGCAAATGCTTATGAAATCACTGTTTTATCTCAAAAAAACACTAATATCCTTACTAGCATACATAACTTACAAACTCCTACTAAGGCCTCATTCATATGGGGTGTACTTAAGGCCATGGAAGGCTGTATGGAGGGCCATGTTTACCTGCACAGGCGCTCGGTGCATTCCTGTGCAGGCGGTCCTATTCATGTAAATTGGGATGCAGTGGCTGCAAGGACAGATCTGACATCTGTGTAGGTGCATGGCCCCAAAACGCAGACAGTGTGCTCCCAACTTGACATCCCTGTGGGTGCATGTCCCTGTACTCCGTGTCCATGCAGCCGCTGTGTCCTAATTGACATGAATGGGGATGCACAGAACACTTGTGCATTGCTGTGCAATTAAACACAGCCTTGTTGTAGTATGTCCCACGTGAATGGGGCCCTTAGGCCTTGTTTAGACTTGCGGTGGGGGGGCAAAAATATGCTGTTGAGCTGCGTTTCTGCCACACGCCAAACCACCCCCCCTTAAGGTGCAATAGGCAGCAGATGGGGGTGTTTACATGCTACAGCTGCAATGTTTCACTTTGAGCCCACGGCAAAGTTGCTTTGCTTTGCACCCACGAACACTAACTGCGTGCAATACATGTGGTTGCATCACATTTGTCAGCATAAATGGGAATAAAACAGGCGCATCGCTTCCTCGCTGCCTGTGAGTAGCTGCTGGAGTGTGAACTTAATACGGATTGGGCTGCGCAGGCGAGGGAGACTTAGATGTGGGGAATCTGTTTGCTGATCCCTGCTGAAGCAGGCGCATGGCTGGTCTGTGTCTGCTCCACCTATGCAGAACAGACACAGCCCACTGTCCTCTATGGGCGGTGGGATGTAAACAGACTGCATGTCCGCTTACACCTGACTGCTATACGGATTGGGACATACAGTTGTGTTCAAAATAATAGCAGTCAGACATCACTAACCTGATCAATCACTGTTTTTGGTAGAAATAATATTTCTACATGGCAAATCATTTACTGGCAGGTGTAGTAGAGTAATAGAAATCCAACAGTCCTGACATGCATGCTGCTGATTCTGTGTAATTGAATCACTAATTGAAAGGGGCATGTTCAAAATAATAGCAGTGTGGAGTTCTATTAGTGAGGTCATTCATTCTTTGAAAAACAGGTGGCAATTATTGCCCTTATTTAAGGAAGGAAGGCAGCAAATGTTGTACATGCTGGTTACAGTGCATTTCTCTCTGGAATTCTGAGGAAAATGGGTCGTTCCAGACATTGTTCAGAAGAAAAGCGTACCTTGATTAAAAAGTTGATTGGAGAAGGGAAAACATATAAAGAAGTGCAGAAAATGATAGGTTGCTCAGCTAAAATGATTGCAAATTATTTAAAATGGCAACCAAAACCTGAAAGACGTGGAAGAAAGTGAAAAACTACCATTCGAATGGATATTAGAATAGCCAAAATGGCGCGGACTCGGCCAACAATCAGCTCCAGGAAGATGAAAGAAGGTGTAAAGTTCTCTGTGAGTACTGTTACAATTAGAAGACGCCTATGTGAAGCCAAGCTATCTGCAAGAAGCCCCCGCAAAGTCCCACTGTTGGAAAAAAAGACGTGCTGAAGAGGTTACAATTTGCCAAAGAGCACATTGACTGGCCTAAAGAGAAATGGCGCAACATTTTGTGGACTGATGGAAGTAAGATTGTTCTTTTTGGGTCTAGTGGCCGGAGACAGTTTGTCAGACGACCCCCAAACACTGAATTCAAGCCACAGTACACTGTGAAGACAGTGAAGCATGGTGGTGCAAGCATCATGATATGGGGATGTTTCTCATACTACGGTGTTGGGCCTATTTATCGCATACCAGGGATCATGGATCAGTTTGAATACATCAGAATACTTGAAGAGGTCATGCTGCCTTATGCTGAAGAGGAAATGCCCTTGAAATGGGTGTTCCAACAAGACAACGACCCCAAACACACCAGTAAACGTGCAACATCTTGGTTCCAGACCAACAAGATTGACGTTATGGAGTGGCCAGCCCAATCCCCGAATCTTAATCCAATAGAAAACTTGTGGGGTGACATCAAAAATGCCGTTACTGAGGGAAAACCAAGAAATAGAGAAGAACTGTGGAATGTCGTCCAATCATCCTGGGCTGGAATACCTGATCACAGGGGCCAGAAGTTGGGTGTCTCCATGCAACACAGATGTACAGCAGTTCTCAGAAACAGTGCGACTACAACCAAATATTCATTAAGTGATTCAAAGGAAAGCAAAATCTTCAAACATTTTTCAGTTTATATAGTGAATGTTTGAGTTTGTAAAGAAGAATACAAACACTGCTATTTTTTTGAACCGTCTAATATTCACTTTTCTTCAATTTTTTTAGAGGAACAACACAAATTTGATCTATTTTTCTTCATGTTTTGATTTGGAATAGAATGTGTCGCGTTCCCAATGCATTTGTGTGTATGGAAATAAAAGCTATTAGAAGGATTTTGAGCTTTATTCACTTTTTTCAACACACTGCTATTATTTTGAACACAACTGTAAGTCCATTATCCTCTATAGCGCAGCGGATGTTAACGGAGGGTCTCATTGGTTCACCTAAAAAACTGACAGGCGGACACAATTGGTCTACCCATATGAAAGAGGTGTTACTATGGGTTATTTATTTTATTTTTTTCTTAATAGGCATAAATTTATGTATTTTAGAGATTATAGACCCCTAATGGCTCTTTTTTTGAGATAGAGGAAGGGATTGAAGACAGTCACTTTGTCTGCAGCTTGAGCTGCACTGTAGGTGAATGAGATAGGAGTCTACAGTCTACATTGAGACTCCTATTCATTCACAAATTGAACTGTTTACTGTAATTCGGTAATGAAGGAAAGAAAGTGATGGGTACCAATTGCTCTGTTCATTCAGGAAAGAAAGGGGGCTGGTACACACATTACCAGCCCCCCCCCCCCCCCCAATCTCCATCCTGGCACTTCACTGCCTGGACTGACAGAACGGGACACAGCAGCTGTAGCCGGCAGGAGAGAGAGCCAGCTAGCAGAGCTGCATAGATGGGACTGCTAGGGGATCGGTGAGGGGGGGGGGAGGGGACCCGGGTTGAAGGGATGTCACAGCCTAGGGGCTTTATTTGAACATTTATCACATTGTTGTGCACAGTTGGGAAAGGCAGTGGGGGCAGACAGTTGCATCCAGCCACAGAGATCGGGGGGGGTAGGGAATAGCTTATGTTGGTGGGAGAATGGTGTTGGGAGGGGGGAAGGATCCATGCCAGAAGAAGGGGTGAGGGCATTTTAGTAGCCAGGGCAGCAGATTAGGTGGAGGGACAGAGCATGGTAAGTAACAGGCAGGCAGCAGCGGTGTGTGTCACATTATACACTGATTAAAAAGTGTTCCTTTAATTTTTTTTAATCAGAGTCTAGCATCAAGTCAATGAAACTCCTGGGATATTGATCTGCTCAGTTAAGTAGTAGAGGGGGTTGTTAATCAGTTTCAGCTGCTTTGGTGTTAATGGAATTAGCAAGAGGCGCATTAGATGGGCAACAATGAGATGACCCCCAAAACAGGAATGATTTTACAGGTGGAGGCCACTGACATTTTTTTCCCTACTCATCTTTCCTGACTGTTTTTCACTAGTTTTGCATTTGGCTAGGGTCAGTGTCACTACTGGTAGCATGAGGCGATACCTGGACCCTACAGAGGTTGCACAGGCAGTCCAACACCTACAGGGTGGCACATCAATACTTGCCATTGTCAGAAGGTCTTCTGTGCCTCCCAGCACAGTCTCAAAAGCATGGAGGAGATTCCAGGAGATGGACAGTTACTTTAGGAGAGCTGGATAGGGCTGTATAAGGTCCTTAACCCATCAGCAGGACTGGTATCTGCTTCTTTGTTCAAGGAGGAACAGGATGAGCACTGCCAGAGTCCTACAAAATGACCTCCAGCAGGCCACTGGTGTGAATGTCTCTGACCCAACAATCAGAAACAAACTTCATGAGATCTGATGTGTTTTCAAAAGTGGTCCTTTACTTTTTTTTTTTTTTTGGAGCAGTGTAGTTGAATAGCTCTGATCAGCAGATGACAATCCAACTGATCAGAGCTATTTTGTTTAGCAGAGTCTGTTGAACAGTTCTGCTATAAGTTCATGGTCACCTGAGCTGATAGAATCGGGTCTGTATGGCGTATGGACCTGACAGTAAAAGGGTTAAAGTTATTGTTGGTAAATTGCTGGCAGTAACAGGATCATTAATCTGAAGTAGGCATTAGCAGCTAAAACCCAAGGGCTGCATGGACAATGAAATCTCCTCATTGCCTTCTGTTCATCACTCTTGCAGCAAACTGATTTTTAGCATACTACAAATAGTAAAATCTCTCCATAACTAGAAAATGACATTTCCCGAGGCTTGGAACCCTCCACATCTTAGGATTATCATGTCTGCTCAGCAAATAGAATTGGGGAATATGTTTCTATTCTGTTGTAGATGATCGTTTGGATCTGATATCTGTGCCATGTGATGGAGACACGCATGCAATCGACATGTCCTGAAGGCACTTTCCTGACACCATCATACATGAGCTAGTTTGCTGCCATGGATCAGTGCCAGGAGAGGAAAATGACAGTATTTGACACAATCTTCTGTTTTATCATCACAGTTTGAAAACCACAGATACAGTGAAGGAAATAAGTATTTGATCCCTGGCTGATTTTGAATGTTTGCCCACTCACAAAGAAATGATCAGTCTAAAAATCGAATGGTAGGTGTATTGTAACACTGAGAGACAGAATAGCAACAACAAATTCAAAAGAAATGCATGTCTAACAAATGATGCACTGATTTGCATGTTTGATTGGGGATTAAATACTTATTTCCCTCATATTCAGCAGGATTTCTGGCTACCAGGTGTCTTTCATACAGGTAACTAGCAGCACTCCCTTTAAGAGACTGCTTCTAATCTCAGCTTGTTACCTGTCTAAAAGACACCTGGGAGCCAGAAATCCTGCTGAATGATAGGGGATTAAATACTTATTTCCCTCATGAACATGCAAATCAGTGCATCATTTGTTAGACATGCATTTCTTTTGAATTTTTTGTTGCTATTCTGTCTCTCAGTGTTACAATACACCTACCATTCAATTGTTAGACTGATCATTTCTTTGTGAGTGGGCAAACATTCAAAATTAGCAGGGGCGCAAATACGCATTTCCTTCACTGTAAATGAATGAAGGATTGGCCTAGAACCATACCAGCAATTTTAAGCTCTTGCTGGTAGTATCTGCACTAGGCTAGAGCAATGGTCCTCAGACTGGGGGGCGCATCATGGGAAATTTCCAGCAGCACTGCTGCAGGTATGGCCCCTTTCACATGGGCGTTCCATTTTTTTTTTTCATCAGTCATGTTTTTCCAAGAAAAAAAATGGATCAGTTTACATCTGTTTTTTGTCTGTTTTTCATTCATTGACATCCGTGTTTCATTCATTTACATTTTTTTTTTTGTCTATTTACATCTGTTTTTTTGTACGTTCTGTTTTTTTTTTTTAATGGAGGAAAAAATAGGGTTTTCTTCTGTTAACATGTTTTTTTTCTTTTTTGCTTTTTTTTTTAATGGGTGTAAAAAGATGAACATCTGTTTACATCTACTAGTCCAGGGGTGTCAAACTGGCAGCCTTCCAGCTGTTGTGAAACTACAAGTCCCATCATGCCTCTACCTTTGGGAGTCATGCTTGTAATTGCCAGCCTTGCAATGCCTCATGGGTCTTGTAGTTTGGCAACAGCTGGAGGGCCGCCAGTTTGACATGTGTGCACTAGTCCATAGAAATACATGGTTGACTGTTTTTCATCTGTAAACGGACAGATGAAAAACAGACAAAGGGAATGCCCATGTGACAGGGGCCTAACAGTGCCCACACCACCCACTTCCAGAGGACACCCAGTCACACAGCACATCCAATTTTGTGTAAAGGCTGGGAAGCCTCTCTAGTGCCAGCTTCACCCCCGGGCCATTTTATGGGAAACAGAAGAGGTGTCAAGTGCAAGATTGGGATATTGGACCTTTGAAATTGTCTACTCCCCCTCTGACACCATCTCAGTGTGAGAAGGAATATTGGTGAGGTTGCTGGGTTTAGTAGCTGAGACATGCTTCGAATTCATCTCAAGAAAAAAAACAATTGCAAACTAGACCAATGGAATAAATATATCCTTAGGAATTAAGCTACTTGAGTAACATCTTGTTAGGAAAGATGAAGATTTTCCAGCATGATAGCCAAACCGAGAGAATTCAAAGATGACAAATGAAGTCATTCAGCTGTTAGACTGTGTCCTCATTTTCCGTAAGTAGAAGAACATGACTGACATATAGGTGACAAGTTTTTAATTAATATCTGTAAAAGTCATAAAAAGTGGTCAGTGCTTTCCAGGAGCTCACCAGTCCAGCAGAACTTGAATTTGTAAAATTGGTGATTTTGGTGTACTTGGACCCTGGTCTTCGGGAAAGCTTTTGTAGAAGGCTTAGGCTGGCCCTACATGGGTTGAAATCTGACCGATTTTTTCCGTCCAAAAATTGGAACTAAGAATAATCGGCTGATATTCGCTGTTAGTGGGTCAATGGCACCGGCCGATTTTTGTGCTTCCTCCCCTTTTCGGTGATCGGGCATGCTGGAAAATTTGTGAAAAACGACTGATTTTCAACTCAATGATGGTCAAATCGTACAATCATCTTTCTGAAAATGACTTGGTTGGCCGATTTTCAAAATGATTGATATTACCATCAGATTACCGAGCGATAGATGTTTTCGATTTTCGGACGAAAAATTGTTTGCCATTCGAACCATGTATGGCCTAAATTACTCCACTTCTCAGTACAGGTGAAACTCGAAAAATTAGAATATCGTGCAAAAGTTAATTTACTTCAGTAATGCAACCTAAAAGGTGAAACTAATATACTCATTACATGCAAAGCAAGATAGTTCAAGCCGTGATTTGTCATAATTGTGATGATTATGGTGATGATTATGGCTTACAGCTCATGAAAACCCCAAATCCACAATCTCAGAAAATTAGAATATTACATGCAATCAATAAAACAAGGATTGTACATAGAACAATATCGGACCTCTGAAAAGTATAAGCATGCATATGTACTCAGTACTTGGTTTGGGCCCCTTTTGCAGCAATTACTGCCTCAATGCGGCATGGCATGGAAGCTATCAGCCTGTGGCACTGCTGAGGTGTTATGGAAGACCAGGATGCTTCAATAGCGGCCTTCAGCTCTTCTGCATTGTTCGGTCTCATGTCTCTCATCTTTCTCTATGGGGTTTAGGTCAGGCGAGTTTGCTAGCCAATCAAGCACAGTAATCCCACGGTCATTGAACCAGGTTTTGGTGCTTTTGGCAGTGTGGGCAGGTGCCAAGTCCTGCTGGAAAATGAAGTCAGCATCCCCATAAAGCTCGTCTGCGGAAGGAAGCATGAAGTGCTCCAAAATCTCCTGGTAGACGGCTGCATTGACCCTGGACTTAATGAAGCACAGTGGACCAACACCAGCAGATGACATGGCTCCCCAAATCAACACAGACTGGAAACTTCACACTGGACTTCAAGCATCTTGCAGTGTGTGCCTCTCCATTCTTCCTCCATACTCGGGGTCCTTGGTTTCCAAATGAGATGCAAAAGTTGCTCTCATCAGAAAAGAGGACTTTGGACAACTGAGCAACAGACCAGGTCTGTTTTTCTTTAGCCCAGGTAAGACGCTTCTGACATTGTTTGTTGTTCAGGAGGAATACAACATTTGAAGACCATATCCAGGATCCGTCTGTGGGTGGTGGCTCTTGATGCACTAACTCCAGCCTCAGTCCACTCCTTGTGAAAGTCCCCAACACTTTTGAATGGCCTTTTCCTGACAATCCTCTCCAGCCTCTGGTCATCTTGCATTACTGAAATAGATGAAGTTTTGCACGATATTCAAATTTTTTGAGTTTCACCTGAATGCCAGCCAGCAAGGGTAGGTATGATGTTACTGCCTACATGCTTTTTCTAGAAACATTTAGGGTGTGCGGACACTGACTTGAATCTTTTTAAGTTGTCAATACTTGCAAACCATTGCTGGCAAGAATAAAGGTGATGCAAATGCTTTTTGAATTTTATGTGTAGATTGTTCAGTTTTTGTTAAAAAAAACTGGCATTGGGCTTGCAAAGCTTTTGGAAAGTTTCAATATCAGAAAGCAAATGTCTATACAAATAAGGCCAAGGAGCCCTTTCACACCATTATGTTACAATAACACACTCATGTATTGTGAATTGCAAGCAGCTGTAAACCCAGACAAGGAATATGAACAAATCACTTCCCTCTATAGTATGTACTTGCCTCAATTAAGAGCACTAAGTGTCATTTTTGTCTGCTGCTTCATTCCTCTGCTATCAGTATGAATCTTTTCTGACACATTTTCCTCAGAGAAAAATGGTGACAGGAGGAATCGCCAGCAGATTGACAGCCTCATCTCTGTTCCTGTAAGCTGTGTGAAGGTGGGGGTGTGTAACTTCCATCCAATCCGCTCTCTGAGCTCTCTTCACTGAGCTCTGCAGAGTGTAACTTCAGCTTCCTCCCCCTTTTTTTGACAGCTCACTCAAGCTTTATAAATTCAGCACTTTGAACAGAGGTAGAGAAGACTCAGATAAACAGGTACAACTTTTGTAGGATGATTTGTTTCATCTCTGTGTATCGCCTGAGGCCAATCACTTTTAATGGGTATATGTAAGTGTTTACAACCACTTTAAACCGGTCATTTTAATTATAGCTTGGCTGCTAATCCCCTGACATAAAGTGTATTCAAAACTAATAAACTCATAGACACTTTTCCTGTCCTGTTCCCTAAGAAGGGGGGTGGGGGGGGGGTCACAAAAAGGAGGGTACCAGCAGGGACTACCACAGCACACTCACTAGTCCATGCCGCAGGACCCGCTATGGGGTCCAGTCTTCACCCACCATGGCTAGCAATAAGCACAAAGGCTTTCAGGGACTCCCCAGCTGGGGATCACTGCCCTGGACCTGTAAAGCATGCTACTGGTTTGCAAGGCAATATATGATTCCGCAAGGTTCAGTGGTGACCGGCAACACTACAGGCCATCCCTGCATGATCAGAGCAGGGTCCAGGTACCATTCCTCAGAGTGTGGAAAAGCCGTAGGACATGGATCTGGAAAGAACTAATCTCCTAATCCCAGATGGAACTGTTAAGAAGATAGTAATGTCTGTGCAGTCTCTGCACAAAAATCTAGCTATTACCCAAGGCACTGGAAAAAAGAAAAACTGCTTAACTGGGAGGAGTTATGCCTAGGAGGGGATTGCCTGTCTTTTTACCAGTCACCTGAAAGTGGCTGCATCGCCTATCAAAATAGAGATGAAGATACCCTATGTCCCTCCTATTCAAGGGAGGGGTTATAGCCTTAAAGTATTACTAAACCCACAACAATAATGTCAGTCTGTATATGCAATAAAGCATGCTTGTTATACTCACTGTGGAGCCTAAAGGGTTAATCCTCTGCAGTGTTTAAAAATGCTGTTTGATTCTGACTTCTCTGATCCTCCCCTTCTTCCAGTGTCCCCCCTCTTATCTCTTCATAAGACATATACACTAAACTGAGCATGTGCAATGTTTTTTTTTTCTTGGGAGTGCACGTGATCAGCACAGAACCAATCAGCACTGTCCAGAGGTCAGGGGTTCTGCATCTTCCTAGAGCAGACTGAAAACTCTTCCTACAAGCTTTAACCAGTGCTCAGCTGGACACTGATAGCAGTCACAAGACTGCTATAACTGCTGATAAGAAAAGGTATTTAGCTGTTTATATTTACTAAAATAATGTCATTTCCATGTTCTGTGTACTGTGGGAGACCAGATATAGTGAATGCCGGGTCCTGGGAGACCTAGTGAGTGCAGGGCCCTGGGAGACCAGATATAGTGAGTGCAGGGTCCAGAGTTCAGTAACACTTTAAGGAGGATGAGCTGGCCGACCTTCAGTTTTCTATGAGGCTAGTGTCTATGTCTCCTGTGGGCAGCAGTATAACCCTATGTTGCCTATTATTAACAAGCTTTGTCCCTCAGTGGACAAAAGAGATGCAATCTAATCCAAACTGCTGCCCAAGGTTGGAAGAACTCACATAGGTTTTTTTTATATGCTGCAGCATTAACAGTACTCTTCATTGCAAACACCTGAACTCAATTTCAAGGACAGTCCACATACTTTTGGACATATAGCAGATGCGATGGTCACATGTCCACACACATTTGGCGATACAGCGTCTGTACTTTAGCGGAACCTTTTACTTTTAAATGATTATAATGGTAAAGGTGACTAGTGACCTGATAACACTCATACTGTAAAAACACACACTGCTCAAAAAAAAATTAAAGGAACACTCTGAAAACACATCAGATCTCTATCTCCCCCCCCAGGGGCAGGGCATGCTCCTAATGAAACGACGGATGGTGTCCTGGGGTATTTCCTCCCAGATCTGGACTAGGGCATCACTGAGCTCCTGGACAGTCTGAGGTACAACCTGGCGGCGTCGGATAACTGAAACCTGATATCCCAGATGTGTTCTATTGGATTTAGGTCAGGCAATCGTGGGGGGCCATTCAATGGTATCAATTCTTCAGCCCCCAGGAACTGCCTGCATACTCTCCCCACATGAGGCCGGGCATTGTCGTGGACCAGGAGGAACCCAGGACCCACCGCACCAGCGTAGGATCTGACAATGGGTCCAAGGATTTCATCCCGATACCTAATGCAGTCAGGGTTCCATTGTCTAGCCTGTAGAGGTCTGTGCATCCCTCCATGGATATGCCTCCCCAGACCATCACTGATCCACCACCAAAATATTCATGCTGAACGATGTTACAGACAGCATAACATTCTCCATGGCTTCTCCAGACCCTTTCACGTCTGTCACATGTGCTCAGGGTGAACCTGCTCTCATCTGTGAAAAGCACAGGACGCCGGTGGTGGACCTGCCAATTCTGGTGTTCAATGGCAAATGCCAATCGAGCTCTATGGTGCCGGGCAGTGATCACAGGGCCAACTAGAGGATGTCGGGTCCTCAGGCCACCCTCATGAAGTCTGTTTCTGATTGGTCAGAGACATTCACACCAGTGGCCTGCTGGAGGTCATTTTGGAGAGCTCTGGCAGTACTCATCCTGTTCTTCCTTGCACAAAGGAGCAGATACCGGTCCTACAGATGGATCTTCTATGGCCCTGACCAGCTCTCCTAGAGTAACTCCCTGTCTCCTGGAATATCCTCCATGCTCTTGAGACTGTGCTGGGAGACACAGCAAACCTTCTGGCAATGGCACGTATTGATTTCTGTGCAACCTCTGTAGGGTCCAGATATTGCCTCATGCTACCAGTAGTGACACTGACCCTAGCCAAATGCAAAACTAGTGAAAAACGGTCAGAAAAGATAAGTAGGGAAATAATGGCCTTCACCTGTAAAACCATTCCTGTTTTGAAGGTCGTCTCCAGGGGCAGACTGACAACTCATGGGGCCCCCGGGCAATAGGGGATCATAGGGCCCCTGTGTCCTTGCCCAAACTCAAAAGAAAAGCCTATGAAAAAAAGAAGGTACCAGGGGCATCTCATGGGGCCTCCTACTGACCCCGGGCCTTCGGGCAGTGCCCGAGTTTCCAAATGGTCAGTCCGCCCCTGGTGGTCTCACTGTTGCCCATCTAGTGAACCTGTTATTAATTTCATTAACACCAAAGCAGCTGAAACTGATTAACAACCCTCTCTACTACTTAACTGACCAGATCAATATCCCAGGAGTTTCATTGACTTGATGCTAGAGTCTGATTTTTTTTTTTGAGCCGTGTATAATGAAAAACATTAAGGAACACTTTTTAATCAAACTTAAGCTAGCACTTAAATTGATTATTTCCATTAAGATTGCTCCCCAGGAGGATTACATTCGTGAAGCAATACTCAATGTGACATCCATATATCTAGATTAGGAGGTTTCCAAACTTTGTAGAGAAACTGCCAGTATACTTTCCTTCAGATTGTAGAGGGGCCGGACTAATGCCAGTGGGAATAAACAATGCCTTATTGTTGTGGTCATTGGAAGGAATTTTGCCACTTCATTGGTGTCAGTGGGAGGAATTGCACCCCACCCTTGGCGTCAGTGTGAGGAATTGTTCCCCATCGTTGGTGTCAGTGGACCGGTTTCACATTTTTTGCATCATTGGGAGGAATTGTGCCCCTTCAATGGTGGCAGTGGGAGGATAGAAGCAAAAGGACTGCAGTTTGGAGACCACTGATCTAGCTAATCTAGTGGGAATTATGTCCCCATTGAAGGGCATTTTGATCCTTGCTGATTTTTGCCAAAGATTTCTAAGATTTTAGGTCTGTTGCACATTGTTGCCTAAAAACTCAGGCATACAGGATTTTTTTTACTAATCTAAAAGCAGCTTATTGTTTTCAATGTGCCTGTACACACATGAGCATTAACAAGTGAGTATAGAAGAGTTAAAAAAAAAATCTGTGTTGCCAGTCA
The DNA here is from genome assembly GCF_062004578.1 of Staurois parvus. Classification (NCBI taxonomy): domain Eukaryota; kingdom Metazoa; phylum Chordata; class Amphibia; order Anura; family Ranidae; genus Staurois; species Staurois parvus. The sequence continues at coordinate 3,673,303 of NW_028318929.1, forward strand.
GTATTTTACACAGGTACACTTGCAAATACGCCCATGAATTGGTAATCTGAAGAGTTTAGAATTGCATTCTGAGAGCTAGAATGTATTTTACTCGTGTACACGCATACTCCGAAATTCGTGCGCAAATACGCATAAATATGTGCAAAATAAATTAAAGGAATTTCGGCCAGGAAAAATTGATGTTCAAACAAACCAAGGTGACAAGTATCAACCTTAAGATGTAACACACGTTTCAGTTTTGTCTCAGAAGACTTTTATTTAAAGGGTAATGAACTTGTGGGGGGAAGGGGGGGGGGGAACTGTGCGTTGCTTTTAAAAGGGAAGTAGAGCAGCCATTACACACTGTGAAAGTCGTCCCATTCATAGCAGTAAGAAATATGCATTCTGTTTCCAGGTGAATCTCAGCGTACTGACATGAAGTCCTGATTTCCGGTGTCTGACGGAGCCTGGCGAGTTTCATGATGCAGATACAGAGTTCCATATAAAAGCTTTGTGAGTCTTGTAGCACAATAGGTTTGGTACACGGGGTGGGGGGGTCAGGGGACACAGTGAACAAGTAGGAGTCTTGATACTGGGGTAAAAGTCATGTAAGCCATATCCATACAACAGAAGTGAGGTACACGTAGGACAATTATATAGGAATACACAGGAGAGGGGTCTTCCCAGCCTCCGGGGTCTAAGGGTCTCCCTTGAATGCTCTCTGCGTGTTCGGGAATCTCTGAGGATTATATGACTCGTTGTCTTGTAGAATTTTCTGGATATCTTGACACAGCTGAAATGTAAAAATAAAATATTACTATGAACATTTCACTACAGTATTACGACAAGAAGCATTCATGTCAAAAGCAACACTGTTCATTTTCCAGGTATAAAAAGGGATGCTAGCGTGGGGGTACTACATGCAGTAGTAGTGTGTCCTATTATTGCCATGTATTTGAAATGCTACAATTTTGGCCATATTCAATATATTTCAATAAATACATATAAAAATATGAATATATTTTAAATATATATATTTTTTAAATATAATCTTCAGATTTATTTTAACACAGTCATTTTAACATATTTTTACATATATTTGTAAATGCATTCCAAAAATGTAATTTGTAATTTTAATATATATATATATATATATATATACACACATATATATACATACATATATATATACACACACACACACACACACACACACATACATACATACATACACACACACATACAGTTGCAAGAAAAAGTATGTGAACCCCTTGGGATTACGTGGAGTTTTGCATGAATTGGGCATAAAATGTGCTCTGAACGTCATCTAAGTCACAACAATAGAAGAACACAGTCTGCTGAACATAATACTACACAAACATTAGATGTTGCCATGGTTTAATTGCACATAACACGTAAACATTCACAGTGCAGGGAGGAAAAAGTATGTGAGGCCCTAGCTTAATGACTTCTCCCAGAGCTAATTGGAGCCAGGAGTGAGCCAACCTTGACTCCAATCAGTGTGATGATATTGGATGTGTTGCTGACAGCTGTCCTGCCTTTAAAAAACACACACCTGTTTTGGCTTTACTGGTTTCAAGAACCACTGTCTGATGTGAACCATGCCTCACAGAAAAGAGCTCTCAGAAGACCTACGATCAAGAATTGTTGACTTGCATGAAGCTGGAAAGGGTTACAAAAGTATCTCCAAAAGCCTTGATGTTCATGTGTCCACGGTAAGACAGATTGTCTACAAATGGAGAGAGTTTAGCACTGTTGCTACTCTCCCTAGGCCTGGTCGTCCTGTAAAAATGACTGCAAGAGCACAGCTCAGAATGCTGCATGAGGTAAAGAAGAATCCCAGAGTGTCAGCTAAAGACCTACAGAAATCTCTGGCACATGCTAACATTTTTGTTGACACATCTACAATAAGGAAAACATTAAACAAGAATGGAGTACATGGGAGGAGTACATGGGAGGACACCACGGAGGAAGCCATTGCTGTCCAAAAAGAATATTGCAGCACGTTTGAAGTTTGCAAAAGAGCGCCTGGATGTTCCACAGCACTACTGGCAAAATATACTGTGGACAGATGAAACCAAGATTGAGTTGTTTGGGAAGAACACACAACACTATGTGTGGAGAAAAAAAGGCACAGCACACCAACATCAAAACCTCATCCCCACTGTAAAACATGGCGGAGGGAGCATCATGGTTTGGGGCTGCTTTGCTGCCTCAGGGCCTGGACGGATTGTTGTCATTGATGGGAAAATGAATTCCAGAGTTTATCAAGACTTTTGCAGGAAAACGTACGACCATCTGTCCGCCAACTGAAGCTCCGCAGAGGATGGGTGATGCAACAGGACAATGACCCAAAGCATACAAGTAATTCAACAAAACAATGGCTGCAACAGCACAGAATACGCCTTCTGGAGTGGCCCAGTCAGAGTCCTGACCTCAACCCGATTGAAATGCTGTGGCATGACCTTAAGAGAGAAATTCAAACCAGACATTCCAAGACTATTGCTACACTGAAACAGTTTTGTGAAGAGGAGTGGTCCAAAATTACTCCAGATCGTTGTGCGGGTCTGATCTGCAACTACAGGAAACGTTTGGTTGAGGTTATTGCTGCCAAAGGAGGGTCAACCAGTTATTAAGTCCAAAGGTTCACATACTTTTTCCTCCCTGCACTGTGAATGTTTACATGTTATGTGCAATTAAACCATGGCAACATCTAATGTTTGTGTAGTATTATGTTCAGCAGACTGTGTTCTTCTATTGTTGTGACTCAGATGACGTTCAGAGCACATTTTATGCCCAACTCATGCAAAACTCCACATAATCCCAAGGGGTTCACATACTTTTTCTTGCAACTGTACATGCACTGCATGTTGAAATGCGTTTTTATTACAAAATATCCGAAAAATATTTTTAAAAATACAATTTCAAATATGCTGTCTTTAATATTACAAATCTACATTTTTGGAATGCATTTACAAAATATATGTAAAACTATAAGACATACAGTATATTTGAAACTATTTTTAAAAATATTTTTCATATATTTTGTAATAAAAACGCATTTCAACATGCAGTATATATTAAAATTACATTTTTGGAATGCATTTACAAATTTTACAAATATATGACTTTTTTATAGGTTAAAATAAATCTAAAGAACAGATTTAATATATATATATATATATATATATATATATATATATATATATATATATATATATATATATATATATATTAAATCTATCTATCTATAATCTATCTATCGATCTACATACACACACACACACACACAGTTGTGTTCAAAATAATAGCAGTGTGTTGAAAAAAGTGAATAAACCTCAAAATCCTTCTAATAGCTTTTATTTCCATACACACAAATGCATTGGGAACACTACACATTCTATTCCAAATCAAAACATGAAGAAAATATATCAAATTTGTGTTGTTCCTCTAAAAAAATTGAAGAAAAGTGAATATTAGACGGTTCAAAAAATAGCAGTGTTTTTATTCTTCTTTACAAACTCAAACATTCATTATATAAACTGAAAAATGTTTGAAGATTTTGCTTTCCTTTGAATCACTTAATGAATATTTGGTTGTATAAGCACTGTTTCTGAGAACTGCTGTACATCTGTGTTGCATGGAGTCAACCAACTTCTGGCCCCTGTGATCAGGTATTCCAGCCCAGGATGATTGGACTACATTCCACAGTTCTTCTCTATTTCTTGGTTTTGCCTCAGAAACTGCATTTTTCATGTCACCCCACAAGTTTTCTATTGGATTAAGATCCTGGGATTGGGCTGGCCACTCCATAACGTCAATCTTGTTGGTCTGGAACCAAGATGTTGCACGTTTACTGGTGTGTTTGGGGTCGTTGTCTTGTTGGAACACCCATTTCAAGGGCATTTCCTCTTCAGCATAAGGCAGCATGACCTCTTCAAGTATTCTGATGTATTCAAACTGATCCATGATCCCTGGTATGCGATAAATAGGCCCAACACCGTAGTATGAGAAACATCCCCATATCATGATGCTTGCACCACCATGCTTCACTGTCTTCACAGTGTACTGTGGCTTGAATTCAGTGTTTGGGGGTCGTCTGACAAACTGTCTCCGGCCACTAGACCCAAAAAGAACAATCTTACTTTCATCAGGCCACAAAATGTTGCGCCATTTCTCTTTAGGCCAGTCAATGTGCTCTTTGGCAAATTGTAACCTCTTCAGCACATGTCTTTTTCTCAACAGTGGGACTTTGCGGGGGCTTCTTGCAGATAGCTTGGCTTCACATAGGCGTCTTCTAATTGTAACAGTACTCACAGAGAACTTTACATCCTCCTGGAGCTGATTGTTGGCTGAGTCCTTGCCATTTTGGCTATTCTTCTATCCATTCGAATGGTAGTTTTTCACTTTCTTCCACGTCTTTCAGGTTTTGGTTGCCATTTTAAATAATTTGCGATCATTTTAGCTGAGCAGCCTATCATTTTCTGCACTTCTTTATATGTTTTCCCCTCTCCAATCAACTTTTTAATCAAGGTACGCTGTTCTTCTGAACAATGTCTGGAACGACCCATTTTCCTCAGAATTTCAGAGAGAAATGCACTGTAACCAGCATGTACAACATTTGCTGCCTTCCTTCCTTAAACAAGGGCAATAATTGTCACCTGTTTTTCAAAGAATGAATGACCTCACTAATAGAACTCCACACTGCTATTATTTTGAACATGCCCCTTTCAATTAGTGATTCAATTACACAGAATCAGCAGCATGCATGTCATGACTGTTGGGTCTGTTGGATTTCTATTACTCTACTACACCTGCTAGTAAATTATTTGCCATGTAGAAATATCATTTCTACCAAAAACAGTGATTGATCAGGTTAGTGATGTCTGACTGCTATTATTTTGAACACAACTGTATGTATATTTTACACACACACACACACACACACACACACACACACACACACACACACTTTGGCCAAAATTGTAGCATTTCAAATATATTTTCCTTCCATGTGGGAGGTCATGGTGGTTCCCAGCCCACAGCAGTCATTCCTGTAAACATTCAGCACGTGGAACGCCTGATCCTGGATAATCGATGCATAACCCGTCGTGAAATTGCACAAGAGGCGAATCTTCCTGTGGGAACGGTGAACACAATGACAAAGTGAAGCAGGCTGTCCTAGGATGGTTCAGGTGTACTGACAAGTCTTTCTATGCCGACACTTTCCAGGCATTAGTTATACGCTGGGATAAGTGTATAAATGTAGCAGGGGAGTATGTGGAAAAATAAATGCAGTTTCCACTCCTTTCAATTTTTTCTTTTATTATATAAACTCAAAAGTTCCAGTTTGACTTAGACGCCCCTCGTATGCTAGCATATGGCCCAGAGATCTCCTTTAACCACTTGCCAACCGAATGACAGCTACAGCACAGTTGTCCAGTTCTGAGAGGGCGTCATAACGATGTCCCTGAGCACACCCTCCTGTGGGCGTGCACCCGGCGATCTCCATGATTGCTGTGTCCTACTGACACAGCTCATCACGTGATGTGGTAAAAAGGCCAATCACAGCGGCCTTTTACCATGTGATCAGCTGTGTCCAATGACACAGCATATCACCGGTAAATGCAGTTGCCGTTATCGGCAGCACTTTCCTCACACTGTCACAGCGTGAGGAAAGTACTGCTGATAACCGGCAATTGTCAGAGGATGGATCGGCACTGATGATCAGTGTCCAGCAGTGCCGCCCACCTGTACCCAGCAGTGCCACTCACCTGTGCTGCCTAGCAGTGCCGCCAGTCAGTGCCACCTATCAGTGCCCATCAGGAAGGGGGTATAAGTGCCTGGTAGGCAAGGGGTTAAAGTAAAACTTCAGCCAAAAATAGTTTTGGGGGCTGAGATCTTGTTGTTGATTTACTACAAAACAAATAGGTTGTTTATTCTACAAAGGAAGCTGCACTCTGCAAAGGAATTGTGTCCACAGCTTAGCAAATGTTTTGACATTGCACTTTGAAAAGTATAGCCAATCATATGCAAGAAAAAAAAAACGGATTTCTGCTTACATGTGATTGGATGATAGAAGTCAGCAGAGCTTCACCTCATTCAATAAGCTCTGGGGCCAATTTCCTTGCAAGTGCAACTTCTCCTTCACATATTTACTAAAGGCAAACAGGCTGTTCATTGTGAAGTTTTTATTGCCTTCTATCTCCCGCTGAGATTTTTCTTCACTTCCTGTCCCAAAGTCGGTAGTCACCAGACTGGACCTTTTCAGTAAAATCTTTCATAGAGAAGCCATCGCTGCTGTTCAGGTACTGCCTGTATGTCATGTTGATATTCTTGCTTCAGTATTTTACGACACTCATCCAGGAGTATACAAATGAAGACTTCCTGACGTTCCTGATCTGCGTACTTCCTCCAAGTCACAGGCAGAGGATCAGCATAAACAGCAAATTAGCATTTCCCGAACAACGTCACTAATGACAGTCCATGTGTTTCTCATGGGAACAGTTTACGCTAAAGAAGAATTTGTTTTATAAATGGGCAGCACAAGTGGATAAAATGGTTAGCACTTCCACCTGGCAGTACTAGGGTCACTGGTTCAAATCCCAACCACGGCACCACCTGCCTGGAGTTTGCATGTTCTCCCTGTGCCTGCGTGGGTTTCCTCTGGGTACTTCGGATTCCTCCCACACTCCAAAGACATGCTGGTAGGTTAATTGGATCCTGTCTAAATTGGCCCTAATATGTGTATGTATGAATGTGAGTTAGGGACCTTAGATTGTACACCCCTTGAGGGTTAGGGACTGATGTGAATGTACAATATATATGTAAAGCGCTGTGTAAATTGATGGCGCTATATAAGTACCTGAAATAAAGTATAATGTGGAGCAGTCTTTTTTTCTTGCTGCGGAAAAGGGGATCATCGCTTCCTGCTCCAGTGATGGTGGTCACCGAGACAGAAAGTGAAGGAGAATCCGGTGAACCTATCTGCCAGAAGTAGTAATTCTATCCAGTCACTATTGTGATTTATACACCTCCTCCAGACAGCACAGCCAGGAGGGTGACACGACTTTCTCTGTTTAAAGTGATATTTAAAAAAAAAAAAAAGACCAGACCTTAACTAACAAACATGTTATACTTCCCAAAACCACTGCACAGAGCAGTTCTTGGGTTCCCTGCTGGCACTCCAGGCCCCTCCATCCTGTCCTCATAACAAGCAGCTTGCTATGGGGCCACTGAGCAGGCTCGCTCCTGAGCCACTGCTGTATCAATTCAGCTGGCTGTGATTGACAGTAGCGGGAGCCAATAACTACCACTGCTGTCTCGGCCAATGAAGAGGGAAAGACAGGGGAGAGCCAAGGCTCGTATGCACATTGCCGGATCGGAGGGGGTTGAGTTAAGTTTTAAAAGGGGGCACTACTGCACACAGGTTTTTTTTTTTACCTTCATGCATATAATTCATGATGGTAAAAAATCCTTTAACCTTTACATCCACTTTAAGTTAAAAAATATAGTGATGTCACTTTTCTGCCCACAGCCTGCTGATTGGACAGTCATCAGCTCTGCTCTCACCTGATCGATTCAAAGTGCTGCCCCCCATCCCCCAGTCTAAGAATAGCTATGCAATAGATGACAGGAGGTGAATATTAAACCAGTATGCTAGCTTAACCCCTTGACGCCAACATGAGCGGCCTCACAGAACTGGGCTTTTCTCCGTGGGGCCGCATATTTGCGTACCTGTTTTTCTGCTGGTGGCGTGCTCCCGGCACAAAGACCGCGGTGTCACTGAGAGCCCCGTGTCCCATTTTAATGATCGGGACCCGGGACTCCCGATTCCAGGTCACATGATCGCTGTGATAGCCTCTGATTGGCTATCACAGTGATCAGTCACTGTACAGCCCGGCCCCCTTGTTTTTTTTTTCTCTCTATGAATGGAGGAGAGAGATACATTGTATCTCTCTAAGGGCTCGTTCACACTAGGCTGTTTTGCCAACGCTTGCCAAACGCCCCTATAGCGTTTGGCAAGCGTTGGTCCGGTGTTTGCGGAGCGTTTTTAACGCTCGGCAAATGCACCGCAAACGCCGCATGCGCGGTTTAGCGGCGGTTGCTAGGCGTTTGCCGAGCGTTAATAACGCCCCACAAACGCCTATAATGCATTTGAGTGGTGTTACCACTCCGCAAACACCCCGCAACCTCACCGCAAACGCCAGCCGGGCGTTTGCGGAGCGGCACCATAGACGAGAATAAGAGGCTTCAAAGCCTCCTGACTCGACCAGAGGCGTCAGTTTTGCCGCGACGCGACGCAACGCAAACGCTCCTGTTAGAACAGCACCATGTGCTGTAATGTGCAGAATTGGCAGAGGCGTTTGGGAAGCGGTAAAAACGCTTCCCAAACGCCTCTCTGCCGCCTGCACACAAGGCTAGTGTGAACGTAGCCTAACTCTTGGCATAGAGGGAAAAAAAATGTTTGTTTAAAAAAAAAATAAATATTAAAAAAAAATAAAACAAAGAATAAATACCTAGATCAGGTTTGATCTAGTTCAGTGCCAGGGTTAGTGTTTGGGTCAAGGTCAGGATTTATAATAAAAAAAAAAAATTTGGTATCAGTGTCAGTGTGATTTAGGTAGAAAAAAAAAAAAAGACAAACAAAATGCGCACTATTGTTTCTGGGCTGTACTACGGGTACAAACATACACATATATGGTATCGCTGCGATTGTCAAGATCTGGAGAATGTATTTTGGGTTGTTCTTTGGTGGTAGGTTATGGTAACAAGAAACACAGCTAAATAAAAAAATAATATTTTTTTTTACTATTTTGGGCCATTTTCCTTTGATTAAAAAAAAAAAAAAAAAAAAAAATCAGGAGATATTCATTACCATTTACCACCAAATGAAATCCCAATTTGTCCTGAAATAAACACGGTATAATTCACCTGGATGTACAAAGTAGTTGTGATGATATGTATGGTTTTACTAACACAGGTCAACGTTGCAAAATTGTGCTTAGGCATTTAGATTTGGTTTTACCCTTAGGCGTGAAGGGGTTAAGTTCCATTTTAAGAGCTCTTCACTTTCCATGCACTCCATCAAAATCAGTTCTCAGCACTTCCAGCTCTGTTTTTGCTCTTCACTGTGAACCCATTAAATCCGCTCACCTGTTCTCTGTATCGGCCTTGTACCTCGCTGTTGTCCAACTCTCTCTTCAGACTCTCCATACTGGTCTCTGGTTTGGCTCCCGTACACTTCACGGCCCGATTCACAGCCTCCGAGAGGGAGAGGTGAGGTCCTTCTCCTTGCATTGTCTGAAAGAGAAGCCATAATGAATCCCAGTACAATACAACAAAAGGCACACACATTGCTCCAGCCGAATGAATCCTACCTTGCGTCTCTTGGCGGGCATCCCGCTCAGGTAGGCATCACTCAGTGGCGGTTGCTGCTTTAGCTTCCTTTGGGTCTGAATGTCCTGCCTAATGACAGGGACCCACTCCTGGATAAGAAGGAGAAGCAACAGCCATAAGCAGAGGCAGAGGACAGTGACATGCCAAAACATGAGCCAAAAACAGAAAAAAGCGAGAATTTCACAGGAGATGGGAATGTAGGGGAAAAAAAAGGGACAGAAGAGTAAATGACTGGCAAGGACCATATGGCACTCACTGGTGGCACTGCTGCTGCCCATGGCTCAGACCCAGCCTCTTCTTGTTGAGGGAGCTCTGAGTCCGGACATAGAGCTGGTGCTGAAGCCTGAGTGGGCATGAAGAGGACCTCTTCCACTGTGGTGGCAGGGGCTGGAGAAGAAGCACCCGGCTGTGGGACAGATAGAACGACATGGGTGGAGACAAAGAAGCAGACAGAATAAAAGGGAAAGTATCACTGTGTAATATAATGCTACTGGAAATGGCGGCACAAACATCGCAATCTAAACAACATTACGCAGAACTCCAGGCATAAAAAGCTTTACATATAAATATAAACCTCAATAACCACAAAAAGGACATACAGTAATACCTCGGTTTATGAACACCGCGGGTAACGTAATTTCTGGTTTACGAATGAAAATCTATTGAAAATAATGCTTCGGTTTACAATTTTTTTTCGCAATACGAAGTAAGTTTCCCCAGGATGCATTGCGCCTGGGAGGTTTATAGCGCCGGTCCCGTGACTTTAAAGTGCACTTTATAAACAGTTTTGAACAGATAACACTTTTTTCTGACCTCCAGAATGGATTAATTGATTTTCAATGCATTTACTAATTTTTTTTTAATCATGTCCCTGTACAGTATTTATGCCTTTAAAGTGCACTTTATAAAGAGTTTTGAACAGATAAAAGACTTTTTTTTTTTTTTTTACTTTTTTCTGACCTCCAGAACGGATTAATTGGTTTTCAATGCATTCCGCGTTTCGGTTTACAAATTTTTTTGCAATACGAAATGTCCTGGAGAACGCATTAAATTTGTAAATCGAAGTACGCCTGTAAATGTATTTTGTGTATACCAAAAGAACGTGGCTCCTGCATTTACACATTATCTGTTCGTCTGGGTTTCAGCATTCAGTTTTCAGCACCCTCTTACCCACCTCCACATTTATGTGGCAATTATAAAGGGAACAAAATTTTAAAAAGTACGCTAAAATTATATACTGTAGGGTCAGATTAAAGTGGCAACCTTAACCCCTGGTTCACATCTGTGTGGGTGGTGCCCCTGTGGGACCCGCACAAATGCCTGCAGCTGCACCACCCACACAGAGGAAAGCGGGTGCCATTAATTCTAATGGCATGCTGCCCACACTGGAAATCACAACTGTACTGGGAACCTCGGTTCCCATGCAGGCTACGATTTCCAAAGTAGTGCAGGGACTTCTTCCCTGCGTGTCCCAGGGCACGGGAGTCCATTCAAATGAATGGGCTCTCATGCCCGCACAAAACGCGGACTGCACAGATGTGAAGAGAGCTTAAGAGGAACTTTGGTTTTGTTTAGAACAAAAAAAAAAATGAAAAAAGTAAACAGCTACAAAAATACTGCAGCTGCCGACTTCTGACAGTCGGTGTCTTCACTGGAGCAGATCCCTCACCGGGTTTGGGATCCTCGATGCCAGCATCCTGAACGTGACAGCCAGTTGTGACTTCCTGCTGTTTTACAGCCAGCTCTCCACTGTGTATGCATGATCGCGCTGTGCTTTCAGACTGGTCCTGCAGCCTTCTGGGACATGTCCCAGGAGGTTGCGGGTGGGTAAGAGGGCTGGCCAAGCTGATGTCATTCTTGTCTAGGTGTGAACTTTGGAAGTGAGAGCAGATACCTGTCAAAAAAAAAAAAAAGGTACCCCCTCCCAGGAAAAATAAAAACATCAGTTTTTGTTGGGGGGGGGAGGGAATAGGATGAAGTTTTACTTTAACGCTGAAACAGAGTGAGAGACTGGAGTCGTCGCTGCCCACCAAACTAGTATCAGTGAACACACAACTTGTGTCCGGAATAATGTAAGCCTCACACACAATTCTGAACAGAGTATTGTAAATTCAACTGAAAAACATACACAAACACACACACACACAAACACCTAAAAGGCCTTTCAATACAATCTGAATTTGTTCAAAGCAGAGGCAAAAAAAATGTTTCTATCATTTGCAAAATATAACTGCAAAAAAAAAAAATAGATAACTGATTATGCGGGAATTATTGATCGCTAAAAAAAAAAAACAAAAAAAAAAAAAAACTCTTGGATGGGCATCTTGACGAACACAGTATAAAGGGATATGGGAAAGATTTTTGACATGAAAAACACACCCATGCATACAGTTTGAACTGGATGGATTAGTGTTTATTCAACTTTACCAAGTATGCCACACACCATTCATATCAAAAGAACAAATTAATCTACATTATCCAAATGTACTTTTTTTTACGTTAGTTGTAAAATAATCTGTGATATGCAAACTTCAAGGTAACTGAGATGCATGGCCTTTTTTGGAGCAAAGTATTAAAAGTGCTGCACAATCTAGATACTGACTGAAATGCATTTGGGCCCTAAGACACACAGAAGAGGACCTTGCTAGTAATACCTGAGCCTCAGCAGGAGAGGTCTCCATTGGCTGCTCCTGTGGGGACAGCTCTGTATCCTAAGGAGACAAGAACAGAAGAGGAGGACACAATAAGAGGCCATGTAAGAAAGCCATGACATAAAGATGTTCCTGTGGTTTATATCTGGAAGAATAACCATTCTTGCAGCCCCAAGTAATTAAGAGCACAACCGTATAATATTACTGAAAATAAACCATTGCTTTGTCCATTCAGGGCAAAACAACAGGTCCACTTTAATAGTGGCAACCCAATGCGCACCCTTCCTTTCATTCCTCCATCATTGGGAGAGAAAAAATACCTGGCACGTCTAAGTATGGAGATGCACATCATTCATTTCCTTTGTGCCCATGTGACAGTGCTGGTGTTTGGCTACTCCAGCACCCAGTGCGGTCATATAGAAGCAGCGGGACAGTGTCCAGCTTTTTGTAAGCTCCAGATCATCGCTTAAAGTGGTTGTAAACCTAAAAAAAAAAAAAATCAATCTAATCCTACAGTTGAACAGATTTTACCTTTTCTAAGCATTTGAGCTTTGTTTGGTATCTTGAAGCAAGCCCCTTCTCCAGAAATCCCCCCTGCTCTACTGAACAAAATAAATCTGACAAGCAGAAATATGGTGTCGCCACTCCCCTTCTCCAGTGAGTGACAGGCTGTGCCGAAAACGAGACCAGCCTGAGCCTCCATGGAATACACTGCAAAGGGGTGGGGGAGCGGGTGTCCTCTCCCTGCTGGTCTCTGCCTTCACAAGATCGAGAACTCAGCAACAGTGATTTATGACATAGATCGGCATCACTTCAGTTAGGGACTGATGTGAATGTTCAATATATATATATGTGTAAAGTGCTGCGTAAATTGACAGCGCTATATAAGTACCTGAAATAAATAAATAATGCTGTATTTATCTAGGCAAGTCTGCTGACAGCTGATTATTGTCCTGCTCTATTCACAGCACCTAGCTTGTGAATTGCTGTTTACAGAGTTTTACATGTTTCTTGTTCCCAGGGGCGGACTGACAACTCATGGGGCACCCAGGCAATAGGGGATCATGGGGCCCGTGTCCTTGCCCACACTCAAAAAAGCCTATGAAAAGTACCAGGGGCATCTCATAGGGCCCCCTTCTGACCCCGGGCCCTTGGGCTGACAACTCATGGGGCACCCAGGCAATAGGGATTATGGGGCCCCTGTGTCCTTTGCCCACACTCAAACCACACCCAAAAAAGCCTATGAAAGGTACCAGGGGCGTCTCATGGGGCCCCCTTCTGACCCCGGGCCCTTGGGCACTGCCAGAGTTCCCAAATGGTCAGTCCGCCCCTGCTTGGTCCACATTGTCACTTTAGGCTGCAGGACTCCTAGGAATTTTAACATTAACCCCTTCCTACCAGCTTTCTCCTGATTAGCACAGATCTTGTGCTGTAAGCAGAGCTGACAGTCACTGGCACCTATGTATTGCCCTAATGGCACTCAGGAGACATGATCGCAGACATAGAGATGTCAGATAGCTCACGGTCTTGAGCAGAGGATAGAGGATGTGAAACTGAGGGATTGTGTGACACCACATCTCCGCCTACTATTCTCTGTTCCTAAGTCACGGCCACAAACCAGCAGTTTTTAGAGGGCTGAGAAAAGCTAAGGGGGTATTTTTCTGAGGTACACTCACAGCTGTATGTAGGTTTACATTAAAATGTATTCATTTATGACAAAAAGCACTTTTTTTTATATTTGCGTTTACAACCACTTTACTACCGCTTTAATGATGTGTTGGTGTTAAACACTGCTCGGACACTTGTGCCTACAGGCAAACTTATAGTAAAGCTTACCAGTAGGTACAAGGAATATCTCCTAGACGTGCACCATTTAGGAAATTACTCACCGTTTCTGCAGCCAGTGACGTCATTGTAACATGGGCTCTGAAGGGACGGCATGCACATGCATAAGAGCCCGGTGCTGCTGAAGGGCTTCATTGTAAGGAAACTCTTTCATAATGTGCTAGTATGTGATGCATATTAGCACATCATGTGCTTAAAGCGGAGTTCCACCCAAAAGTGGAAGCTCCGCTTGTTTGCCACCCCCCCCCCCCCCCGCCATATATGACACCTTTTGGGGGGGAGGGGAGCCGTGGGGAAGTGAGCTGGAAGTTCTGCCCCCTTCTTCCTCCCACAGTCTCCTGGGAACCTTCACAGGTCCCAGAAGACTGCTGGACCAATCAGGATATGCACCGTGACCAGCGCATGCGCAGTAAGCACCCGGCTGTGAAGCCGCAAGCTGTCACCGTTGGGTGCCCACAGATGAGATGCTGGCGCCATGGAGAGAAGGGACAGCGCGGGTGAGAACATCGCCAGACCCTGGGACAGGTAAGTGTGTGCTTATTAAAAGTTTTTTGTATCTGCTGACTTTTAATAAACTCCCAAAACGGCTGGAACTCCGCTTTAACTTGCAGGGAGAAATGTATTATTTTTTTTTTTCTATGCAAGAGTTTACAACCCCCTTAACTCTCCAGTAAATACAGAAAGAGAAGGGAAAATAAGTGGATGTTCAGCTGGTTGGGCCAGCAAGGGCAAAACACGTTAGCTTTAAACATGAAAGGAGGAATCTGGTCTGTTATTGAATGTTCCAACTCACTCGAGGAGGGTCTCCCACTCTGCGGACATGCCTCTGCACCTCTCCTTCCGTCACCGGCATTTGGCCCAGAAGAGCTTGCAGTCGCAGGGACAAGACAGAAGTCACCCAAGAAACTAATGCAGGAGAAACATCTGTGGACAGTCTCCTCTGTAAAGAAAAAAAAAAAAAGAGGGATGTTGGTTTATGGTAAAAGCAAACTGACATGTCACAGGCCTGGAACATGAATAACCAATCCCCTGCAAGAAAATGTTCACTGTGATGGTTATCCAATAAATAATTCAATAATCCTTCCCCAAGGCTAGGAAAAAGCACATGGTGGTGGATAGTCCTGAAAATTCATCCTCACGCTTTGTATGTTTCCATCATGTTGGGGCTACCGCTAATCATAAAATGAAGACCCGTGGCCATCGAATCTTGTATCCAGTTATAGAGTCAAACACGGCATGTTCTGTGAATACATGCATCAAGATTGGTGTTGATTTGCCATTTGTGCTTTTGAGTTTAACGGTTTTTCCTTTA
Organism: Staurois parvus; assembly: GCF_062004578.1. Taxonomy (NCBI): domain Eukaryota; kingdom Metazoa; phylum Chordata; class Amphibia; order Anura; family Ranidae; genus Staurois; species Staurois parvus. The sequence continues at coordinate 3,688,510 of NW_028318929.1, forward strand.
TGTTAAAAGTACTGTATATGTCCAGTCACAATTGTTTTAGTTTTGTATAGTGGGGCAGAAAGAAAATCCATCAGGTTTACGACTATCTCCATTACAGAGATTTCCCTTTACTTCCTGTCCAGCTGGTTTAACAGACAGGAAGGGAGTTGTGATTTCCAACAGCAACACAGTAAAAGAGAAAAGAAAACAAAACTAAAAAACAAAAAACTTTCCTTTAGCAGAGTAGGGGAAGACTAGAAACGCTTACAGATTTCTGTGTCCCTTGGACAGAATGTGGGGGGAAATCTATACCTTTTATTGCCATCTTCATTTACAGAGAGGGGTTCTCTAATCCATCCATACTCAAGGCAAAAGAAGGAAAAGATTTTGGCTTAACATACAGTGAAGGAAATGCGTATTTGATCCCCTGCTGATTTTGAATGTTTGCCCACTCACAAAGAAATGATCGGTCTACAAATCGAATGGTAGGTGTATTGTAACACTGAGAGACAGAATAGCAACAAAAAATTCAGAAGAAATGCATATCTAACAAATGACGCACTGACTTGCATGTTCATGAGGAAAATAAGTATTTGATCCCCTTCACAAAACATGACAGTACTTGGTAGCAAATCCCTTGTTGGCAATCACAGAGGTCAGACGTTTCCTGTAGTTGGCCACCAGGTTTGCACACGTCTCAGGAGGGATTTTGGCCCACTCCTCTTGGCAGATCCTCTCAAAGTCATGAAGGTTTGGTGGCTGACGTTTGGCAACTCAAACTTTCAGCTCCCTCCACAGATTTGCAATTGGACTAAGGTCTGCAGACTCGCTAGGCCACTCTAGGACCTTAATGTCAGGTCAGACGTTTCCTGTAGTTGGCCACCAGGTTTGCACACATCTCATTCAATTTTTAGACTGATCATTTCTTTGTGAGTGGGCAAGCATTCAAAATCAGCAGAGGATCAAATACTTATTTCCTTCACTGTACATCAACTTTTATGCCATGTTCCTCACAAAGCTCAGCAATGCTACTTCTGTGCACCAGAGGAAGGAATCCACAAAAGCCACAAGCTGTTGCATTCTTATCAACTGACTGGTGCAAAGATTCTGTTACCCCTTCCTGCACCAGATGCTGGAAATCCCTAACTTTGTCTTCTCTACTGTGATAAAAATACATTTCAACTGAATGGATGAGCTGGAATGAGTTAAATCACTGGAATGAACGAAGTGACCCGTACATGTGTAGGACACTACTTACGATTCTCTCATTAATGACGGATGTGAGAGCGTGCTGGTCTCCTCGCAGACAGTACAGATTGAGGGCAAGCCATTCAAACAGTGATTGGTTACACATCTCCAGAAGACGCTGCCCGAACGTGGAGTCTACAAGACAATACAAAACATTTGACTATTTTCCACGGCAAACTCAGCTAGGCCATAGACGAGTGGAAATCCAAAAGTTCTATTGAGTGAAAAACAAAAATAGCTCATACGATTGTGTCTTCAATTGTTTTGTCTTTCTAATAAAAATCCACCATGATGGATCAGGCACTTTCTATTGTCACACATAAATCGTGTGTCGCAGTTGGCACGCTAATGATGAAAAAAATGCGAACATTTTCGCTCGGTGTTTGCATCGTCTATGGCAGGGTTTCTCAACTTTGTTTCAGTGAAGGCACCCTTTAAAATTATGGACAGTCCTGAGGCACCCCATTATAAAATGTGAAATACTATTCTAATAGCAGCAACATCCACACATGTAGGACACCCAACATTAGAGGTGATTTATTCTTCTTCCGAAGCGAATACACTTTTGCATACTGGTACTGACTAGTATACCAATGTTTCTCTTCTCCCTCAGTTTTTCTCTATCACTGAGCTAATGTGACCCCAGCACTGATGGAGAGGGGCAGGGGACGGTCAAGCTAGGATGCTGTGAAGGCAGCTGACATCCTTCTTATCACCTGATGATGTCATTGGTTGTCAGGATGCCGACAGCTAGAAGGTTGTAATGGCACACAATGAACACCTGTGGCTTTGTATAACTAAATGGCAGGCTTGCTCCATCCGCTGGCTTGTATACGAGTTTTGGCCAATTTTTAGACATTTTGCAAAGGCACCCCTGAAGAGACTTCAAGGCACCCTGTTTTAGAAAGGTAGGTCTATGGCCACCTGAAGCCTGCTTCAGATCACATCATTGTTTCTCTGCTCTTCTAGCCATAATTGCTTTACTTCTGCTTCTACCTTCCTGAGAAAGCAATAAAATAACTTAGGGGTGGGGTCCAGTGGCAAAGTATAATGGTGCATCATTAGCAGAGAAGCGTTTAAACAGACCCTGTCACTTACTTAAATAAACAGGTATAAACTGAGAAAAATTGGATTTTTTTCTACATACCTGTAAAATCCATTTCTTGGATTACATCACAGGACACAGAGCAGGCAATAATAATGACTGTGGGTTATGCGCCACCTATAGGTGAAGGAACACTGGCAGATCAATCAAACAGGAAGTCCTCCCCGATAGGACCTCTCCTGCACAGGAAGTACTTCAGTTTTGTAGCACACAATGACTTTCCAGAAAGAGGGGGGGACCTCTGTTCTCCAAGAAATGGATTTTACAGGCAAGTATGAAGAAAAAAAAAAAATAGTTTTCTTTATCGTACATCACGTGACAGGAGGAGGCTAGGATCATGACTATGTGGGATGTCCCAAAGCAATAAAAAAAAAATCTCAGGGTGGGTGACACCATAATAACCACCCCCCCATTAATCTCAAAGGACTTGCTCAGCCGTTTGTAATATGCTTTGGCCAAAAGCAGAATCCTCCGTGGCTCTGACATCCACCTGGTAAAACCTTGTGAAAGTATGAATCGAAAACCATGTAGTGGCCTTGCAAACTTGAGCATCAGACACCTGATGGCAGATAGCCCAAGATGCCCCCACACCCCTGGTAGAGTGTTCTCTCACCCAAAAGGGTGGAACCTTGCCCTTCAAACCATAGGCTTGAATGATTAACTGGTGGATCCAATGAGAAATAGTTGACCTGGATGCCGCCTGCCCTTCTGACAGCACACAACAGGAATTCCTGATGTGTGCTGCCAAACGCAAGTAAATTCTGACCACCTGAACTACATTCAGAGTACACAGCGATCTTTCCACTGCTGACTGTGGACTAGGACCTTCACCAACCACCACAGTGGGCCAACCTTGAAATGGGCGCCACTGCCTTGGACCTGTACAGCACCCTGCCAGAAAGCGCCTTGTCAGCCATGTACTGCACAGGGTTCCGTTACACAGGGTCCAGCACCAGAAGGCTGCAATACAAGCAAAATCTGAAGGACTTGTCTCCTTATTAAGCGAGGCTTTGGTACCATCCATTTTGGCTAACAGCTTTTTGAATGGATCCAATTGAAGTCTTTGATTCTCTGTTCTGAACCTCAAGGTGTGCTCCAAGAGCACATGCAAGTACATCAATGACCATCCACCTTACAAAAGCTGGCACAAAACCTGAAGTACTTCCTGTGTAGGAGGGATTATATAGGAGAGGACTTCCTGTTTGATCTGCCAGTATCCATTCACCTATAGGTGGCCTATAACCCAAATAGTCCTGATTATAGCCTGCTCTGTGGCCCGTGATGTACAATAAAGAAAATCAAGTATCCTAAATGTTTTTTCCACCATTCCATAAACAATGTTTTATTCACTCACAATGTGCCTATGAACCTATCAAATATGACTTCAAGGACGAGTCCATTACCAGCACAACCCCCTATCTCCTTGCACGTCATAGCCCTTTTCCTCTTCTGGGATTGTCTAAATATTGTCTGTGCTAGCCCATCTCCTCCACCCATCCCCTCATCTCCCTACATAACCCTTTTTTCTAACTTCCAGGAGAGCACACAAAAGAGAGGAATAAAATAGTGCATATAGCTCTGTGGCTGCTGACATCACATTCTAGACGGCAGCACCCAGCAACAGTCTCTGGGATTCTGAATGTCTACACGAGGGAGAATTTACAGGTAGATTTAGAAAAAACCTATTGAATTCACCTAGAATGCTATAGCAAGATTGTGGTTTAAAAGGAATGGTATGGAGACAGAGGGGTAGATTGACTAAAACTGGAGCACTCAGAATCAGGTGCAGCTGTGTATGGTAGCCAATCAGCTTCTTACTTCAGCTTGTTCAATTAAGCTTTGACAAACCCTGATTGGCTTCTGTGCAGAGTTGCACCAGATTTTGCACTCTCCAGTTTTAGTAACTAACGCCCAGTGTGTCTTTAATGGTGCATCACTTGCAGAGACTCAAGCATTACTCACAATTATCTAGCAATTCCTGACATCTTGGTGGTAATAACAGAAGCCTCTAGCAGGTGGAAATCCTCATTGCACAGAGCAGCATTTTTCAACCAGGGTGCTGTTGCAAAAGGACCAGTTGCTATATGCCAACTCCTGTAATACAGACTCCGCATCTCCTCTCTGCTCCTATCTGTACCCCGTCGGCACTCTGAATGTTTTGTGGGCGGCCCACCTGCATCTCACCAAACGATGATGTTCATCAGTTGCTAGGGACAGGTTGGACGGCTCGCCCAGCATTCTGAGCTGCCGGTAGGAGTACAGATAGAAGTAGAAAGGGGGAGAAAGCGGGGAGTAGGTGCAGGGTATGCTCTCACTCCAGTCTGTATTGCAGGGTGCTAGTAGATCGTCGAAGTTTACAGATTTTATTACCGCCCCCATCTCTGGGAGGGGGGGGGGGGGATTTGGTGCCAGGAGAAGGGAATTGGTGAGGGGAGACTTATGCCAGGAGAGGGAATATGGGGGTATTTGTGCGTTCTCACATCACACAATAATGCACTGCCATGTGCAGATGCCATGATTTTGTTAATAGCACCCCCACACATCTAGTAAATGTGAGTGTATCTGCACCTGCTAAAACACGTAGTACCGCAGAACCATGAGTTTTGGTGTGGCTTGATTTTAAAAATTATGCCAGTGCCTATTTCACGTACATGAAGCAACCCATTAAAAAACTTGACGCAGTGGAACAAGCAAAAAAACGAGTCCTCAGGCTGGTGTGCCCCAAGATTGTGCAGAGTTTCAAAGGGTGCCTTGACTGAAAGGTGGTTGAAAAACACTGGCACAGAGAGATTGTCTAATCATAGGAAAATATCCCTTCCCTCAGGCCTAAATTAATTTCAACACAACAGAGGTGAGAAAAGGATCAAAATATTACTCATATGCCAATGCTGCCATCAACTATTATGGTGTGTACCAGGGCTCAGGTGGTTAAGGAAGGAAAGAGCAAGACACTAACCTTTCTCTGCTCTTCCTGTCGTTTGTTATTTACCTGCACAATGTAGGATGTGTGTTGTGATCCTATTAAACTGCTCCTGCAGGAATTCCAGATTAGTTCTTGTTATGTCGACATCTTCGCGAACAGGGGCGGTGGCCTGCATATGAAGGGACAAAGTGATGAGGAACTAAAGCCCAAGTCCATGTTTCTGTTCACTTTAAATAGTTTGTTTGGGTCAAGTTGGCTCAGATGAACTACTTCTATAACAAAGTAAATCTGCTGCTGTCGGCACTGTATCAGAATTGGCTATATACAGTATCAGGGTGGATAAAAATCAATGATTTTCTTAAAAAAATAAAAAAAAAAAAAATCAGATTTTTTTTTATTTAAATCGGATGTTTTTGATTTTTAATCGGATTTTTTTGTATAAAATGCTTTTTGAGGAAAATATATTACCATCCAAAGGTTATTCCATCATGAAATAAAGATTAGTTTTTTAATTATGTAGAATAAGGCTATATATGTTTAATTTTTTTGGTAAAAAAATTCCATGAATCCATTCACAATGTCATGCTCTTCCAGAGGTTTTTGTAAGATTATTGGGCAGTTTCTCTGCCTACAAGATATTATCACAGATGCTCGGTTTACTTTTGCAGTTCTCAAAACTGAATTTGACTCAGCGGAGATCACATGCCTCTTCTTCACAGCAAAAATGTTATAACATAAACAGAGTTAAGAAAAAGACCTTCATCCTAACTTCTACAAACCTAGGACTACAGAATCAACCCCTTCACTGCTAAGTTTCAAGAAGTTCAGTGAATAGAATAGAAACAATATTTTTCTGATTGTTTAGAGTAGAATAGATCTGCACAAGAAGAAAGTGAAACTAAGTGTGAGGAGGAAGGGGCTGACAGTCTAAGTTTCTTAAAATATATATATTTTGTTTAGCCAAATTAGTTAACAAACATGGATGTTTAAGCAAATCACATATGCTGGAATGTTATTGTTTCAGTTGAATAAATCTATTTAAATTGTTATTATTAAGGTAATGATTATTTTTCTCCTTCCTAAGTACAACAGAAAAGTTGTCCAAATATGAATGATTAACCTATTAAACTGGGGATAAAAAAACTAATATGAAAAGTTGTTATTCTAAAAATCATCTACTTGCATATTAAAGTTATACCAGCAAGAATTAGTCTTTATGTAGAAAACTAGGATTTAAATCAAGCCTTACTGACTAGTGATTTATATCGTGATTTAAATCAGTTTGATTAAATCAAATCCACCCTGTACAGTATGCAGTGCTGTATCCTAGCACACTCACAGGCAACATCCCGTCTGCTACTGGAACAAAACTGAGTTGGGCTGAGTGCTTCTCAGCCATTCAGAGGAAGCCTAGTATTTTTAATCAGGGAATGCAAGGCTTCCTTTGATTGGCCTGAGGTGGAGAGGTAGACGGATGATGTTAAGATCTCCTCCTTCAGCCAGAGGAAGCCATGGACTTAAGAGATACAGGTGTGGGATAAGTAGAAAAAAAAAAAGCCACAAGGCATCCCTTACAAAGCTCTCGCGAATATATTCTTCCAAACCGTTCGTAAGATTCCGCGATGCCATCTGAAAAAGAAAAATATTTATACTGTCATTTATTCTGTCCCTTCAAAAATTTAATAAATATCAACATTAGAAAATGGTTAAAGTCAAAACTACATTAAAAAAAAAAAAAGAAAAAAAAAAAAGAATTATGGTATTTCTTTTTTTTTTTAAATCAAAACCCATACTTACCTAGGTGGATGCAGCATCGGTCCCATGGCGGCTCTAAGGGTGAGAATTCAGCAATCACATGACTGCTGATCGTTGAGTTCTCACAGCCGCTCTAAGCAGAGATGTTGATGATCTCTGAGCCACTGTCTGCTCTGCCCCAGCTTACTGGAGAGTTGGGCTGTGGAGGAGGAGGGAGCGGCTGGCTCAGGTTCAAAACAGATCACCGAGAGGCTGAGCAAGGTGTCGCTCCAGACTCTGGGGTGGATCTTTCCCAAGGCTGGACTAGCTGAGTGACATCAGCCAACAGCGGGCTGAAACAGGTCACAGGAGTGCAGAACAAACTGTGGTCCACAGGAGAAGTACGACTAAAATAGCTTTGGCTGTACTTCTATAAGTTTCATTTAATAGTAATAGCATTTATACGGCTTCAATTTTTTTTTATTGTGACTACCCATGCATATACTGGGTGACATTTTAGGTCATTTTTTTTTTTTCTTTAACAGGTACACGATTTATTCAAACTATGCAATGACATTTTAGGTAAATTTAGACAAACAGACAGATGTGTCAGAATGAGGAGCCGCAAACATTTTTCTAGACCAACTCGAATATATACTGTCTGCTCCAGCTCCTCTCATCAAAGTCAGAGAAAATTAACCTCCCTGGATACGGACCCCAAGATCACACACCTGCCCCCAAAATAAGAGCATTGTCAACTGGCGAGCAAAATCCTCTCTTGTATTAGAAGAGGTATAGACTCCAGAGAGAGAGATATCATTTCCCCGGTACAAATCATTAGTAAGACCTCATCTGGAATATGCAGTTCAGTTTTGGGCGCCAATTCAGAAAAAGAACATTGGGGAACTGGAGAAAGTACAGAGAAGGGCAACCAAACTGATAAGAGGCATGGAGGAGCTCAGCTATGAGGAAAGATTAGAGGAACTGAATTTATTCTCTCTTGAGAAGAGGAGATTAAGGGGGGATATGATCTCCATGTATAATACATAAGGGGGGATATGATCTCCATGTATAATACATAAGGGGGGGATATGATCTCCATGTATATTACATAAGGGGGGATATGATCTCCATGTATAATACATAAGGGGGGATATGATCTCCATGTATAATACATAAGGGGGGTATGATCTCCATGTATAATACATAAGGGTGATATGATCTCCATGTATAATACATAAGGGGGGGATATGATCTCCATGTATAATACATAAGGGGGGGATATGATCTCCATGTATAATACATAAGGGGGGATATGATCTCCATGTATAATACATAAGGGGGGATATGATCTCCATGTATAATACATAAGGGGGGATATGATCTCCATGTATAATATATAAGGGGGGATATGATCTCCATGTATAATACATAAGGGGGGATATGATCTCCATGTATAAATACATCAGTGGTTCATATAGTGAACTCGGTGTAGTTATTCAACCTGAGGTCATCACAGAGGACAAGGGGGCACTCTTTATGTCTGGAGGAAAAGAAATGTAATCTCCAAACACGGAAAGGTTTCTTCACAGTAAGAGCTGTGAAAATAGACTCCAAGAGTTGGTTCTGACCAGCTCAGTGGATTGCTTTAGAAAAGTCCTGGATTCTTTCTTAGATACACAGAATATAACTGGTTATAACATTTATAGGTAAAGTTGATACAGGGAATATCTGATTGCCTCTCGGGGGATCAGGAAATAATTATTTTCCTAGCAGGAGCAAATTGGATCATGCTTTGGTTTTTTTTTTACCTTCCTCTGGATCAACTGCATGTGGGTAAAGTTGATACAGGGAATACCCAAATGCCTCTCGGGGATCAGGAAAGAATTTTTTTCCTTGCAGGGGCAAATTAGCTCATGCTTTGCTGGGTTATTTTGCCTTCCTCTGGATCAACTGTGGGTATAGGATTATAACTTTTTTTTTTTAATGGTTGAACTGGATGGACTTTTGTCTTTTCTCAGCCAGACTAACTATGTAACTATATGAAACTATGAAGAAAGAGCAGAGAGGGTGACTAGGAAAGTTTTGGACTAATTCACAAAAACAGGATAACGGTTTTAATAGAAAAAAGCATCTCTGCAAATAGCTGAAATAAAATACATATTAAAAAAGTGTCACAACTTGTACCAAACTGAAAAAAACAATGATTTTAAAAAAGCAACAAGTCCTCTTTCTCTCTCCCTCCTTTCTGCGCTCTCTCATCCTGTGTTCCTTCTCTCGCCCTTTTCTCCTGTCGCTATCTTTTGCCTACTTATGGTTTTTGCAAAAAAAAAAAAATAATTGGCTCTAGAGGACCAAACCTACATGGCTGGGACTCAGGTTAACGTTTGGGAGAGATGGAAGGAGCCTGTACCATGTCCCTTGCCTGGTAACGGACCTTTGGTCGTACTGACATTTCATCTGTCTACCCTCTGCTTCATGTGTGCTGCAGTGAGGCACGGTTTTTGTACATTATGGCTGTAACCGATGCTTATAATGTTTGCCGTTGTCCCACCATGCTGGGTGGATTGTTTGCCTTGATGTTGTAATCTGTACTGTGTTGAAGAGTGAAATAAAAAATTTTAAATAAAAAAAAACAAAAAACAAAACCCAGATCCTCCTTTATACCAATATCCAGGAAACAAATCAAGTGGTTAACTGCTAATACCAACATTTGAACTGTGCTACGAGCTAGAATGTCCATCCAGTTCACAATGCATGTTACAATCTTACTGAACGAACTTCTTTAGATCTACCAACTGTGTACTGCAGGGACCCGTTTTATTGCATAGGTTAGGTAGGTCCTAATTACAGATTTTTGATAAACTTTGGAGTCACCAAGTTACAACCTGACCATATAATCAACTTGAGATTTATCAAAACTAGGGAATATTAAAGTGTTACTAAACCCACAACAGTAAAATCAGTCTGTATATGCAGTAACGCATGCTTGTTATACTCACGGTGGAACCTAAGGGGTTAATCCTCTGCATTGTGTAAAAAGGATGTTTGATCCTGTCTTCTCTGATCCTCCCCTCCCTCCATGTTCCCCATTTCATCTCCTGATAGAACAAAGGCTCGGAGACACTCTGCACTTGCTGAGTTTGGTGTGTACTGCTAGAGAGTTTTTCTTTTTCTTGGGAAGGTGCATGTTATCACAGAGGGTCAGGGGTTATGCAATCTCATAGGACAATCAGAGCAGAAAGAAAACTCCTCCTACAAGCTTTATCCAGTGCACTGCTGGACACTGAGAGAAGTCACAAGACTGCTTTATACTGCTGATGAGAAAAGGTATTTTGCAGTTTATATTTACTAAAATAATTGCATTTCAATGTTCTGTGTACTGTGGGAGACCAGGCAAAGTGAATGCAGGGTCCTGAGTTTAGTAACACTTTACGATCTACCTAATCTATCCAATCAGGCAGGCCCTTGTACTACACAAGATGATTGTATGATCAGATTTTAATGCATGTGATGAGCCTAAGGGAGATTTTACAAAGGTTGTGTAGTTCGTTTGTGATGCGAATGGTGAGCTTAAAAAGGCAAAGTTAACCTATAGGAAGATGCTATACTCATTATTATTATTCAGGATTTATATATCGCCAACAGTTTGCATAGTGCTTTACCCATATTTAGGGTATAACATGTTCCAGCAATAGAGATGTCTGCAGGAGCCTGACAAATGTACCCACAATACACTGATCATGGGGTGCAATGCTTTAAAGGCTCCTGTGTATAAAAAACAAAAAAACAAAAAAAAACACATTTCCTGTAAAAACATGCATTTATTTATTAAAAGGTAAACTGAGCCTTTAAGGTTTCAACATATATAATTTTGTTCAATCAAATTGGGAAGGCTTTCAAGCACCGCTCCCTACAGGACTGCAGAGTCAAACAATCTTTGCAGTCTCTTTACTGAGAAATAATCTCAGGAGACTAAGGAAGGGGGGGGGGGGGTCTATTTTTTCTGAATGACTATGGCTTAGCATAGTTTACAGTGCACATGGCCTAGACATTCATAATTAGTCCAAGCAAAAGGTTGTTTTGGGGGGCAGAGCTAGTAATTCCTGGTCTGCAGAAGTTCCTAAACACCGAAATATGGGCTGTCATTTCTGGCTTGCTTTTAAAAAAAAAGGTGAAAGCCCCTGGGCTATCATCCTGATTCTTTGCCTTAGAACCATCAGCATTAAAGTAGACTTCCAGCTTTAATATCACTTTACTGCTGGCCAAGGAAAATATTTCTATTAGAAAACAATGTGACTGCAGTGTGTGTTGTAATGGGCAGCACAGTGGCTAAATTGTTAGCATTTCTGCCTGGCAGTACTAGGGTTGTTGGTTTGAATCCCAACCACGGCACCACCTGCCTGAAGTTTGCATGTTCTCCCTGTGTCTGGGTTCCTCTGGGTACTCCTGTCTAAATTGGCCCTAGTATGTGTATGTATGAATGTAGGTTAGGGACCTTAGATTGTACGCCTCTTGAGGGTTATGGACTGATGTGAATGTACAATCAATATATATATATGTAAAGTGCTGCGTAAATTGACAGCGCTATATAAGTATCTGAAATAAATAAATATCAACTTCAGTTCTGCAAGATTTTACCCCTTCACGACCTGGCCTTTTCTTTTTGCTATACCGCACTGCACTACTTTAACTGGTAATTGCACGGTTATTGAACACAACAAAAAAATTGTATACATTTTTTTCACACAAATAGAGCTTTCTTTTGGCGGTATTTAATCACCACTGGGGTTTTTACTTTTTTCAAAATAAACAAAAAAACCTGAATATTTTGAAAAATAAAAAAAATGTAATAAGTGTATATTGATTGGTTTGTATGAAAGTTATAGCGCCTACATACTAAGGTATAGATACTGGATATTTTTTTATACTACCAATGGTGGCGACTTATAATGGAACTGCGGAGGGCAATTTGCCACGAACTGACAGTGACATCACCAGTGGCATTAATACAGTGATCAGTGAGAATACTATACACGGTCACTGTACTAATGACACTGGCTGGGAAGGGGTTAACGTCTAGGGTGATTAAAGGGTAAAATGTACGCCTAACTATGTGTAATGTGTGAAGTGTGCTGCTTTTACGAATAGATCTCTCAGTTTCTCATCCCTGGAGAAACTGACAGATCGCTCCCTCTGTGCAGGATTCTGGGCTGTGGTTCTACACAGCTGATCAGCAGGTCCCAGCCAGGACTTGTTAACAGGCTACGATCACAGCTACAATAACAGGTGTACAATCACAGCAGGGGGAGGGCATGCGCCCGAAACCCGGAAGTAGGCAGCAATGCACCAGTACACCGCTTTGCCTACAGTGGCCGCCCATCCACAGTACATTGCGGGCGTAAACTGGATATACTGTAGTAGCATTAGGTACATACAGTAAGCAGGGCTGCGTTCCGGCAGTAATACAAGCAACTTCCTGTCTGCTGCCGAAATAAAGAATCATGCCGAGAGCTTCTCTGCCATTCAGAAGAAGCCTTGTGTATGTATCAATTAATACAAGCTGGAAATCTACTTTAAAATCCAAGTCAGCAATGGCAGCTCCCAAAATTTCGATCCTAACATGTTCCTTATCAGCAAATTTAGAAGTCCTAATAACAGGCACATGATATTTAGAGATGTAGTTTCACAAACAGCAGGGTGCCCGTACATTGGCAGCGATGGGTGTACCTGAATATTCTGTGGAGTGGGGTCAGCCTGGCGTAGATACTGTTGCAGGAAGAAGGATCGCAACTGAGGTTGCAGGTTTTGCAGTGGCTGCGACTGGCCATGTAATAACATCACTACATCCACAAGTGAGAAGTGATGACAGATGAGAGACAGGAGATCACCAAAGAACCCTGGAAAAAGGAAAAGCAAGACAGTTTAAAGAGCAACTTCAGGCACATGACCATCCAGTGGACTGCTAAAGCCATCAAGGAAACACTGCAACCATGTTAAATGTATTCAATTTCAGAAGGATTCAGCAGGATTTTCTCAATGCTTCTTAGTCAGACTTCTCAAGCAATCCTTTGCTCTGCCGACAACCATCTAATGCTCCCATGCTTGTAGGTGAGACTACAGAAAGAAGGTGGTAGCGGAACCAGGGGCCACATTAGTCACCAACCAGGGGCATTTAATAGCCTAACACACTAGCAGCTGAAGATTTTTCATATCAGGAAAGCCATGCGCACCAGATGAACTCAAAAGCGAAAATTCTCAGTGCAGGCTATCTGAATTTTAAACTCGCTTTATAATGAACCTGCAATTAAAACTACCTGCTATGTTTTTGCTTTGAAGAAAACAAAAAGAACACCAGTAAATGCTTAAAATACATACCTTTCCTGGAGAACATCCTGCTTCAGGCTCCTTCTAGTGCTGCTTATAAAACAAAAAGCCTAGGCAACTGGTTATGTGATATTTGTTGGAGGGGGACTAAGCAGATCACCCATTCAGCAGAGATCAAGAGACCAAACAGCTAGGTGTTTATGTAAGCAATACTGGAAGGTATGACAGCATTTTTTTTGTCCTGGGAAGGTAAGTGTGTAATCCCTTCTACCTATCGTTTTACTAATGCTGGCCATAGACGAATTGTCGGCCGATAAACGAAAAATCGGTCGTTGCTGCCACCAATGCTTACGAAAAACGGACGGATTTTGTAGCATAACCGATAAAAAGAAACAAGAACAACTGCAAAAATCGGCCGACGACATTGCCCCACTAACGGTGTGAATATCGGCCGATTTTTCGTTCTCGTGAAAATTCGGCCGATAAACGACCTGTCTATGGCCTGCATTAGTTGTGAAAGATAAAAGGATCTTTTTTTATGATCTGGCTAATTGCTCTTGGCTGGTAAATAAATGAAGATGGTCAGCAAAACAGCATATCAGAAGGAAGTAATCAATGGCAGCCTTTGTATTCTCATGACAGGAGGACTTGAATGATTGTCCTGCAATACAAAAGGTGAACCTACAGACAGCAGTTTAGGGGAAAGAAGACATAAAACATCCTTAGCTCGGTGATACGAATAAGGTGCAGTGGAAGAGAGCGCAGCAGGTAAGATACCGACCTCCAGGCCCCTCTGTGTCTGGTTGAAAGATGTTGGGGGAACCGCTGAGGCGCTGGATGAAGGCTGCAATGCTTTCTGTCCCGCTCTGATCCGCTGCACTAAGTGAGCCCAGCATAGAGGACAGAACACCCTGCACCACGCTGGTGAAGAACTCTGGTGGGAGGGAATCTGGAGCAGCTGCTTGTGGTTGTGCTGGGCCAGTTGGTGGAGGAGGTGGAGGTACAGAAGCAGAGGGCTGTGCAAACGACTGAGGTGGTGTGACAGACACATTGACATTTTGTGTAGCCTGCAGAAGAGAAAAATAGAAAACACACAGAAATCTTATCATTGTAAACATATAGTACAAAAAAATATATGCAATTCAGCAAATCAGCTACAAAAAAAAAAAAAAAAAAAAAGTGATTTCCAATCACTGACCAGAAGGACTAATTGGGAATGACCCCCTCTAGTGAGCATCAGGAGCACCTATCTTAAAGATGGCCATACAGAAACCAAGAGCAACACAGAAGGGTTTTGGAGCACAAATGATGGTGTACGTGGACCATGGAAGTCTGACATCCCAAAGGATCAGGCCAGTTGTAAAGTTTTCACCCTCCAATATATTTGCCTCAGTCAATAACGTTGGAATAATGGATATAGCTCAGCACTGTTTATAGGCAATAATGGGGAGATTGCCCAACATTCAATGAATAGTGGATATGCATGCTGGGTTAAAAGGACCATCTGAGGGCTTCCTTGCTAATTTCCAAAGGACCAGACTTCTCCTTAAATCGGGACTGCAGACAAACCACTACATATGCAGAAGAGCGGTTTTACCTGACAAAATATTTGTATTTCGGACCATCCAGCCCTGAGATTTACACAGCACCATCACTCAGCAAAACACTTTCTAGCAGAGCAGGAGCCGTACTTTTTCTCTGCTGCATTTAATAACAATTACTGGTCTTGTCTCTCCCCCAGCCTGTGACTGTACAGTGAAAGCAGAAGTTGCAGACTGATGAGCTCATAGTATCACACTCTCTCCTCCTATCAGCATGTTCCTTGTTAACACACACTCACTGGCCATTTTATTAGGTACATCTTGCTAGTACTGGGTTGGACCCCCTTTTGCCTTCAGAGCTGCCTAATTCTTCGTGGCATAGATTCAACACGGTGTGGGAAACATTCCTCAGAGATTTTGGTCCATATTGATATTATAGCATCACGCAGTTGCTGCAGATTTGTCAGCTGCACATCCATGATGCAACATCCCAAAGGTGCTCTATTGGATTGAGATTCGGTAGCTGCGAAGGCCATTAGAGTACAGTGATCTCATTGTCATGTTCAAGAAACCTGTTGGAGATGATCTGAGCTTTGTGACATGGAGCATTATCCTGCTGGACGTAGCCATCAGAAGGTGAGGACACTGTAGTCATAAAGGGACGGACATGGTCAGCAACAATCCTCAGGTAGGCCATCTAATCTTAAGATGGCCATAGATGGACTGATTTTAGGCCGGTTCAGTAAGGACCAGCTAGATTTGATCCATCTATGGGCAGGCAGATTGTCCATCGATCAACTTGGGTACAACCAGCATGTCGGAATTTTAGCATGCGGTTATTGCCAGCGACTATAGTTGCTAGCAGTAATCAGTACGTTTCTCCTGGCAGGGACGGCTCTCCGTGTAACCTGTGCTTCCAGGAAAGAAAATTGCATAAACTATGGCCTGCCTTACTGCTACTGATGTTATTCTCTACAATCCACTGATCAGAATACTTCATCTAAACACATGTAGAAAAGGTTTCTGGCAATTATGGCCTATGTATGGTCACCTCCCCAAAAAGGGAAAGCTGCGCAAAGAGAAATGTGGAAATGCAAATACCTGCAATAGGTCATTGACTCCTTGCATGAACGCAGGCATTCCAGGAACTGCCACGGCAATGCTTGGCGATCCCATTGCTATGTTGGCCACGCCAGAGCTTGCAGTGCCCAGTAATGAGCCGAGGAGCTGAGACAGCTGCTGTTCCAGGCCAGGAGGCGGCTGCGAGGGAGGAGCAGAGGGTGTAGAGGGGGTAGAGGGAGCCGAGGGTGCAGAGGGAGTGCTTGGAAAGGTTGAGGAGGATGTGGTAGTTGTGGTGGTTGATGTTGAGCTGGAAGAAGTGGAAGTAGAGGAGGAAGAAGAGGTGCTGGTTGTACCGCCACTCTGAGCTATAAAAAAGGGTGAAACTGTTAAAACCCCAACAGTGTGACACAGGACACAACGAAGATCAAATAAGGGCAACAAAACAAAAAGGAGAAAAGATAAATAAAAAGCTGAATAAAGCCAAACAAGGCCCCTTGATAAAAAGTGTATGTAACAATGAAAAACAATTTGCTGCCTTTTGGTGTGCTTAATATACCACTGAAAACATTGATATCTTTAATATCTATCCAAGAGCAAGGAAATACGGTGCTTTTCTTGTATCCTATGCATGCCACAGTCTTATCTTAAGCATTTTTAACCGTGCCCAGGTTACTTCTGTCAACTACAGAGCACCTCCACCATTACAGAAACAAGAAGGGGGGGAGGTGTTCTGCAGTCCTAACACACTTTGTCATACGGTGACAGCACCGTTCCTCCATAAATACACGAGTGAACAGTGTTACCCTATGACAGAATTGTATGACTGACAGGAACACCAGGTGAAAATATATATAGGGGAAAAAGCCTGGAAAAAAAACCCAAAAAAAACACGAATGCAGCTACCACATTTAAGGACTGGTAAACAAATTGCAGCTACCACATTTAAGGACTGGTTAACTAATATTTTACATCTTTGTTCTTGGGTTTAAATACCTTTAAAGTTCTCTTTTAAATCAGTTGCTTTTTTAGTGAAAAATTTCTCAGTACAAAATGTACACACATATCCCATCCCCAGCCTTCCCCCTGCAACCATCCCCAAAACCTGTACAAGAGAATAGCTAGATTGTAAGCTCCACGAGCAGGGCCCTCCTATTCTGTATGCTTACCTATTTTCAGGCCACTCCAGTCTGGTCACATGATCTCCTCTATATCATCCAGCTGCAGGGAAGAGGAGAGGGCCCTTGACAACAGCTGGTAATGCCTGGGACCACTGACGTCACCCATATGACACATTCATTGTCAGCGCTCCCTGCCCTGCAGCCGCCTGACATAGGGGAGCCAGGTCATGTGGCTGAAGCGGTCTTTCTTACACAGGTCTTTAAAGATTAGTTAGATGTATCCCAGAATTCCACATTAACATGTTCCCTATCTGATCACCAGGACAAATAAAAAGGTGAATCACCTCGATGGGGGCACAGATTGCAATACAAACGGCAGGGCTCTAACCCTTCAATAATCAAAAAATAAATAAATGAAAAATTGCCTTTAGGCCAAATGAAAGATTCAGAAAAGTTCGACACACTACAAGGATTACTCACCCACAATGACTGGATGCATGAGGAGTTGCCCCACTAAGCCACTGATCATCTGTGTTAAGGAGCTTGGAGCAGCCTAGAGACAAATTAAAGGGGTATAAAGATAAAAAGCAACAGAAACGCAACCTGGCGGACAAATACCAAGGTCACATACACACTTGAAATGCTTTACTTTCTAAAATATTTGTAATTCTGTGCAACCACTCATGATCCACACATTCCTACTGTGCTTGCCAGAAAAACAGCTTAGACATTTGGGTACTTGTCTGTTAATTCACCGGATTATATATATATATATATATATATATATATATATATATATATATATATATAGATTATATCTATATCTAATCGATTATATCTATCGATTATATCTATATCTATCGATTATATCTATCTATCATATCTATCAAATCTATCTATCTATCTATCTATCTATATATATAAAAATCGGTGAATAAACAGACAAGTACCGACATTTGTGATACAGCTGTGAATGAATGTTTTCTGTCATTGTTTTGCTGGTTGCCGGAGTGATGAGCTATGGCGGCTATATGTTTGGCTAGTTTATCCTGTCTATGGTAAAAGAAGTGGGTTATGATGGGCCGGTCCTTGGCGGGGCATGGAGCTTGATGCTCTCCTCTCTTCCACTGGTGGGCTTGCCTGGATACAGGGGGAAACGATGCGAATGTACGTGCCGCCATTTTCCGGCTGCCTTAGCCAGTGGGCTGGGTGGTCAATTAGCAGTCTCTTAGGAGAACACCACCTCACTCCCCACCCAACCGCTGAGCAGCTGCAGCTTTTTTGTCTGCGCCCATACATGCCACCATGTTTATGGTATAATGGGACAGACCATACCCAATATACCCATATATGAGCAGCCATTTTGGGGCTAGTATTTTCTGCTCCATTCCAGACGGGAGATGTATGCTTTCCGCTGTTAAAGGAGGTATTTACACCTTGCACTTGACTTGTTGAACAGTTTTTAAAAGTATTTATACTACCCCCTTCTTTCTCTCTATAGAGTTTGATACCTCGCTTTTGGAACACACTTGTACATGGGATTCTCTTTTCAGCAGTATACTTTCCCCCTTTGGTAATATTTATAATGGAAATATTTATTTTCTACCATGCATTCTATTTGAGCTCATTTGTTTATGACCGTTCTGGCTACAGGGCAATAAAGTGTGAAAGCACTGCGGTCTGAGCCCCCAATACCTGCACAGCCTCCTCAGGCTGATGCAACCCTGGGGTCTCAACTCCTCCCCTGGCTTGTGATTGTTCAGCGATACCTACTTTGATTAAATATGGTCTTTGTAAGTAGGATTAATTTTGATGGATACTATTTGTCAATCATACCATACATTACAGCTGTATACAGATATTGTTCAAAATGTTCATAAATGTATGTATATTTCTGTTACCAGCACCTTTAACCACTTGCCTACAGGGCACTTATACCCCCTTCCTGCGCAGGCCAATTTTCAGCTTTCAGCGCTGTCACACTTTGAATGACAATTGCGTGGTCATGCAACACTGTACCCATATGAATTTTATAATTGTTTTGAGACACAGAGCTTTCTTTGGGTGGTATTTAATCACCACTGGGTTTTTTATGTTTTTATAAACAAACCAAAAACAACTGAAAATTTTGAAAAAAACGTTTTTTTCTTAGTTTCTGTTATAAAATTTTGTAAATGAGTAATTTTTCTCCTTCATTGATATTCACGAATGAGGCTGCAATGATGGGCACTGATAGGCTGCACTGATAGGTATTGACAGGCATCACTGGTGGGCATTCACAGACATCACTGGTGGGCACTCAAAGGCAGTACTCATATATGGCACTCATAGGCGGCACTGAAAGGCAGCTCAGATGGGCACTGATATGTGGCATTGATGTGCACTGGTAGGCACCGATAGGTGGAATTGATGGGCAATGACAGGTGGCACCGATAGGGCTACACTGATTATCAGGGCACTAATCATCAGTGCCCTGATGATCAGTGTAGATGTCCCCTCTGAGGAATGCCAATTACCGGCTCTCCTCTCTGCACGAGCTGTCAGCGTGACAGCTCGTGAGGAGAGAAATGCTGATAACCGTCATTTCCTTATTTACAAGCAATCAGCTGTGATTGGACACAGCTGATCACATGACAGAGCCAAAGTCATTGTCTCTTTCCGCTGTGTCCCAGGGACACAGCTCATGACCGATCGTCGCGCTGCGTGCCCCCCAGGGGCGCGCTAGCGCGGTTAGAGTGGGAGGACGTTATATGACATCCTCCCAGAACAAGAGAACCGCCTTGCACCCATCATTTCCTTATATGGCGGGCGGGAGGCGGTTAAGTGCCCTGAAGAAGAGCAGTCTGAGAAACGAGTAAAAACAAAGTATTTCTTTCTCCCCACCCTTCAGCAATAATATGATATTTGATCTGTATTCACTATTTTGTGCAACATATGTTATGCTATCAAGTGGTAGCTGGTTTCCTTTGATATCATTGTACTGGGTGGGATATACAAGGCGTTCTGTCTTGTAACATGACAACGGTACGTGGCTGTAATGCATTTCAGTCTGTTAACTGTATTCTGTTAACTTAACTACATTTTTAATATACAAGGTCTAATAAATTAATGGATTTTAATATAATAGTGTCTGTTGTGCATTCTTGAGGTTTTTAGCACCATTAAAGTCCCATACTTTTTCTACCCTTGTTATTCTTATATATCTGTGTGGTGCTTGTTATTCCCACCTACGCAATCTCTCCTAAAAACCATAAAAGGAGAAGCATAGCCAAAGCTTCTTTTGTCTCTACTGATCACAGGAGAGCAGTTCGTTCTGCAGTCTTGTGACCGGTTTTCAGCAGACAGCGGGCTAAAGACCGCTGTTGGCTGATGTTACTGAGCCAATTCATGCTCTGAAAAGAACCCAACCATATGGTTGGGATCCACCAAGAAGCCTGGACCGCCACCTGGCTCAGTCTCTTAGCAGATCTGCAAACAGCCTGCGCCAGCCCCTCCCGCACCCTCCACAGCCTGGCGCTAAAGTGAGCGCTGGAGAGGCAGAGCAGAGAACAGGAGACTGACAGCCACGGCTCTCTGCTCAGAGCAGAGGGGAGAACTAAGCGATCGGCAGTGTTTGATTGCTTAGTTCTCACTGCAGAGCCGATGGTGGACAGATGCAGCATACTTCTTTCAACCACTTCGCTTCTCTGGATGTACTATGCACATTTAGGGTATGAAGGGTTTAAAACAAGCTCATGGCTAGTCACTGTGGTACTGCCTGATCACAGTTACAGTGTTTATGGTATCAATCAAAAATACCTGTTGATTCTGACAGAAATCCATCGCTGTCCTGTGCACTCTGTAGTACTACCTCAAACAAATGTTAATGTGCATTAGGACTGGAGTTCTCAAAGAGGACTGCTTGCTGGACTACAACATCCCCATGTTATAAAGGTGATGATAGGGGAAGGTGTTCTGTAGTCCTAACAATTTGCTGCTCTTCCATAGATACAGTACAGTGAGTGTTGTCACTTTATGACAGAAATTGTGTTACTGGCAGGACCCCCAAATGAAAAAAAAAATTAAAACAATTGCAGCCATCACATCTAAGGACTTGTAAGCTGCAATACACTATACTTGTTTTTATTTTATAAGTTTAGTACTATAACCACAATAAAATAGCTCAAACCTGATAATCTGGAGGAAAAAAATAAAAGAAGAAAAATAATGACCATGCAAAGTAATTTGCCCTTACCGCTGTTCCAGATCCTGCCCCATGAGTAGTCCCTGATCCAGTGGAAGAGGGGGTGGTGGTCGTGGTTCCAGCCTGGGGTGGGTGAAGAGGAGCAGCTGGTCTTGTGAATACAAAACGAGGAGGAGCAGCCTGAAAGCCAGGAATTTGCTGCCCTGTAAGCAATTTTAATAAATTGTAAAGTCCTGGAATAAGATCATATACTGAGGCAAAGAAGACTAAATTTCCGCTGTCATCATCGAGATCTCGACACAAAGATATCAGTGGCAGAAAAGTAAGTACACGGCTTAAAGAACCAACCTAGTTTAAGGGCTTCTGTTAAAGAGAACCAGCCAGGAATGGCATTTATAGGAGTCTGAATCTCCCCACATATGTGGAGCTCAATGTCGGGATGTAAGGCCCCATAAAGACTGATCTGTCTCTTGTCTGAGCTCAGAGCTTGGAACATGAACTATTGCCCTGTACTCACCTGAGGCAGCAGCCATTGCTTGCTGTGTGATCTGGTGAGAAATGGCCTGCATGAATTCAGGAGGTAATCCGGGCATGTGTATATGCGTGCCACCACCTGCAACACAAAACACCAATCACTAGTAAAGAATTTGCAGGCATGATTAAAAAACAAAAACAAAAACCCCCCACACAGGGAGGTTAGGAGCTTGTTAAGAGTAATACATAATAGGAGGGGGCACTCTCATTCACAGAAGCACGGCTTGGGAGTGAGCCTTCTCAAGTACCCCCATACTAAAAGGCTTGCTAATTGGGGGCACTCAGCAGAGGGGAGGAGCCAGGACAGCCGGCAGGAAACCCAAAAAATAAGAGGATGGGGGCTGCTCTGTGCAAAACCATTGCACAGGGCAGGTAAGTATAACATGTTTGTTATTTTGCAAAAATAAAACACGAGCCTTTAGAGGTATGCTTTAAAGCACACGTGTACTCCTTTTAACAAGTTTCCATTCTGAGTCTCTTTTTATCCAAATGACCCATCAGTTTTAACATTACACAGTGCTTTCAATCTAACATCTGCAGCTTGTTGACAAGAGGGAGCAAAGTGAATAAAGTGATGACCTAACATGTCTTGTAAAGCTACCTCACTGCACAACAAGCTGAAGGCAGGTCCAGCAATGGAGAAAAATGAGGTCAATGACCCGGTTGTGCTGCATGGCAGGAGGTTTATGTATCCCCGGACTGGCTGAACAAAAATTATCACGTGGGAGAGGTGCACACTGAACATCTCTAAGCACAATTAACATTTGTCTCACCTGCTGAGGTTGGTGGAATATTTGATGACCCCCCAGGTCCAGATTCTGAAACATTAAAAGACCACAAAGTTAAACCTGATGCAAAGTATGGTGATGGATAAAGGTAGCTTACCAGATCCAAAGCCTAACCAGCTCACCCTGGATATTCATCATCATCATGACTGGCTCCACTGTCTGGTGTGTGATGCGTATAACGCGTGGGTGCGGGGGAGGAGCAGTGGTAGGAGGAGCCTGAGATGGTGTGGGCTCCCCAGAAGCAGGGCCCTGGGTGTCGCTGGCTCCACGTGCTGTGTCTGAAGTGCTAGAAGGAGTGGTTGAGGTTGCCGTTCCTTCGCTTGTCTGACTGGCATGAGCTCCATTCCCTGTCATTGTCACTGTGGTACCGACATTAATCTGGAAGGAAAACAATTCAACAGACAGAATAAGGAAGAAAAAACAAAAAGGCAATTGGTCTTACTATAGTGGCTTCGGCCATTCATGTGAACCATCACTGATGCTATTGTGGCATTAACATTTCCTTTCAATAGATTTTTATTGAAAAATGTTTAAAAAAAGGATACAATGGCAACCACAGTTATGTATACAGGTGGAAGTATGAAAGCAACAATGAATAAAATGAAGGAGGCCGTGGTGGCATTGACATGTCAATTAAGGCTTTGTTCACACCTGTGCACTGTGGTAACCTGCAGTAGAACTCACACAATAATGCAGGAATTAAATGCCTTAAAGCAGACCTTCCAATAAAATCCAAGGTCCGTTTACACTGTCTGGGTATCATCCCCCTGTATAAATCACTAGTTGATAACAGGTCCAAGACATACCTGTAAAAACAGAAAAGATCGATACAAACCTTACCAAAGTGTTTCACCAACAGTGACCAGGCAAGCATGAGGTCTGAATCCTTCCCGGGTCATACAAAGACGATACTCTTTCCACTGACTACAGTGTCTTCTCACGAGGTCTGAGCTACTTTGCATTCCCCAGGAATCTTCCCAGAAGAGAAGTGATGGGACACCCAAAAGATGCAGAAGGCAGGGGTGAGATAAATAAAATTTGCTTTTTTTTAATTACATTTACATTTTGGATTTACTATCTGATAAGCGATTTATACAGGGGGCCTGGACAGTATAAGGCGACCTTGCTGTAAGGTCCAATGCATGTTAAGGCCTGTGCATTAACAGCACTGTAACAGTGAGTTGCCCGGAAAGGTGGGGAGAGGCAAAAAAAAGACTGCGGGAGCAAGAGTTACATAGAGGGAAAGAGACAGAGGTGGAGAGATAAAAATGAGAAGGTAAGAGATTATCCCACCTGTATAGGGATGGCTGCCTGCTGGAGCAGCATAGGACCTGTGTAGTGTGTCATGGGTCGGACCACGTGCATGTGCCGAGGTAATGCCATAGATATATTACACCGCATATCAGACATTGCAATCAAAGCATTCCCTAGCAGCCGAAGACACTCGCT